>NC_079316.1:74293563-74508563 GCF_029931775.1 Euleptes europaea
GGAACAGGACCATAGCACATGTGCTATTTAAACCAGTGAGGAGGTGTTAGTTGTAATCCATCCCACTAAGATACCCAGAGAGACTGGAACAGACAGACGGTAAGCCATTGTCTTGGTACAATTTGTCCTGAAATGGCACCTGATGGTACCCATTCGTATTGGGAGAAGTAGACATGAGGGACGTTTTCTGCTGGAGCCATCAGCAATCCCTACTGACTGTACCACACTTTTCCTACCCTTAGATGTGGTGGTGGAAAGTGCCATTAAATTGTAGCCAATTTATGATCACACTATAGGGTTTTCAAGGCAAGAGACAAACAGAGGTAGTTTGCCATTGACTTCCTCTGGGTAGCAACCCTGGATTTCCTTGATAGTCTCCCATCCACGTACTAACTAGGACCAACCCTGCTTAGCTTTCTAGATCTGATGAGATCTGGCTAGCCTGGTCCATCTAGGTCAGGATAGATGAGTCATTCTAGTACTGTCAATAGCCTTCCTTCCTCTGTCCTCCCAGCCTAGATGGCCTCCTGGGCACCCTTCCCCTTCCCCTACTGTTTTTCAAGTTCACACCGGTCCTTCTGCCAATAGCTATGACAACAGCGTACTCAGCAACAGTGATGACAGGTACTTAGTAAAACCAGAATAATTCAACCTAGTAACAAATCACAAATAAACACCCTAGAAGAACCACCAAGAAAAGGCAAAAACACCCTAGTCCAATAGCCAATCAGGACTCATACAAGATAATACCTTCCCAGACTCCATAAAAGAATTGACAGCCAGACTCCAGTTTACTGTTTTGGCCAAGGGAGTGAGTAACACAGTCTGCCTGCCCCAGCTGAAAGGGCAGGAACATGGTCTCTGTCTCATAAAACTCAGGACCAAGCATTAGATCTCACAAGATGTTAGGCTGCAGTGTAGGGTTGCCAACCTCCAGGTGGTGGCTGGAGATCTCCCACTTATTACAATTAATCTCCAGCCGATAGATGTCAGTTCACCTGGAGAAAATGGCCGCTTTGGCCATTGGACTCTATGGCATTGAAGTCCCTCCCCTCTTCAAACCCTGCCGTCCTCAGGCTCCATCCCCAAAATCTCCAGGTAATTCCCAACCCAGAGCTAGCAACCCTACTGCAAGGCCTGCCCCCGAGCCACCTCTTCTTCCCTCCCAACAGCCTCCTTTTCTGGCAGGCTTTTTTATTCTGTTAAGAGATTAATCCTGTACAAATGTTATGGTGGCCTTTTGTTCACTTGTCGCAGGAACATGCCGACATGCATTTGTGGAGACTGATATGCATATTCCTGTAATGTGTACTTGTAATGTGTAAACTGGAGAAACCATGGATTTTCCATGCAGGTAGGGACCCTCCAATACAGGCTGGAGAGCCAGCATGGTGTAGTGGTTTAGAGCAGTGTTTAAGAGCAGTGGACTGTGATCTGGAGAACCGGGTTTGATTCCCCACTCCTCCACATGAGCGGTGGACACTAATCTGGTTAACCAGGTTGGTTTCCCCACTCCTCCAAAAGAAGCCTGCTGGGTGACCTTGGGCTAGTCACAGCTCTTTAAGAGCTCTCTCAGTCCCACCTACCTCACAGGGTGTCTGTTGTGGGGAGGGGAAGGGAAGGTGATTGTAAGCCTGTTTGATTCTTCCTTAAGTGGTAGAGAAAGTCGGCATATGAAAACCAAGTCTTCTTCTTCTTCTTCACAAAACTCCTGCAACATATGAACAGAATACAACTATAACATCTGCATAGGGCTACAGTAACTGTGGGAAATTAACTGTCAGTGCCTACTATTTGTCCCTCCTAGCATTCTACACACTACAGGGTTAATGTTACCTGGAAAGGTACCTGAGTTAATGTTACCTGGAAAGAACTACCAGATACATCTAGCACTGTCACTTGAGGGTACATTTGCTTTTAAACAGTTTCTATCCCCGCTTTCCAAATTCTGCTGTGTGGCTAACTAACAATCCTGTTTGTGATTGTTTTTAAAAGAAAGAAATATAGAGTGTTTAGAACTGACTGCATATCACAAGTGTCAAGGAAAATATTTATCGAGCAAAACATTCTAGTGCCTGTTTCATCTAGATTATCTTTGATTGAGTGCAGGATTTGATTGACATATTTAACCTCTATTTTTCATTCCTGCTCTGCCCTTTTTTTCGACCTCGGGCCAGCAAAGTAATTTGGAAGTCGAACTTCACCTAAGTGTTAATGATGAAGCTCTGGGAAGTTTCGCCTGTAATGAGGCACCATGCAGGAGGAAGTACCAGTTGGGATTCCTATTGCAGCCATATGTGAGGCCAATGTTGCATGAATTAACATACGGCGGGTCAAGTTAACATATGTACAGTGAAAAATGACTAATGACTTATCACACTGATGTTATTTTTGGACCTTCTTCCTCCGACGCAACCTTTCCGAGAGGAACAAGTAAAAGCAGTTATGCCTCAACTGTCCCGGTTCCCTGTGAAGAAAGAGAAAAGTGAAACCATATGCTTAGCAAGAGGCGAAGGCAAGCCGGAGACACTCAGTGGAAAGAAAAAACCCAGCATGGGGGCACAGCCATCCTGTAGTAACCAGCCAAAGGGGATGAATGCCCAGTAATGTCCCCCTCTTGCCAGACAGCCGAGACAGCAGCATGCCTCGATGACAGATGCTACGCAAACCATCCCACAGGCTGCATTTAGCGCCCTCAGTGCCACTAGATACTGCGATGGCTGCAGGGGCACCAAAATTAGATTGGCAGGATGTGAAAAGAGTCAACTTTTTTGTTTAATGCCATCAATTTGTGATGGAGGAGACAGGTATTAGCTTAGGGACCTCCATGGTCCCCGCTAGCCATTAGTTTCCTTGCAGCTGCACCAAGTTCCGGATTATGAATCTGCCACGGTTGGTCATTCATCAGTTTCACAGTCCACTCCAGCGCACATTCCAGCAACAACAGAAACAGAAACATCTCGCCACCCTGACTTCAGTACCGCGCCACTAAAAAAAAACACCCACAAAAAAAACCCAGTTATCAGCAGAAATAAATTTCATCATGCAAGTAAGGCTAGGCGATGAAATCTAATATAAATTATACAGGTTTCGAGCATGCTGATGTTTCATGTTGGGTGCTTGGCTCCATGGTGATGGGGAACTTCCTTTCTCCCAGCTGTCAAACAGGAAATCTTTAAAAGTTGGCTGGAGAGTTATGGAATTACCTGTGGAAACATATTGCAGAAGGTCAAGCAGAGGGGTCAATTTGTCAGACGGCAATGTCAGAGCCCACATATCCACCAACTATCATTTGTTTTCTTAACACTTCCCCCCCCCCTTTCCAGGATATGTTGCTGTCGAGGCCTTAAACCTATAAATTCCTAACTTTACACATGTTCATTGTTTAGTTTCCTTCCCCCCCTTCTGCTAACCAGTTTTATGTGCACAACACTTTACTAAAGAAGATAAACTTCAGGAACCAAATATTACATGACACACTGCTGTTGTTGTCAGCAGACGAACAAAGCATTGTCGATGGGAATTAAGCAGGGGCTAATTTTCTCCCTGCTCGTATCTGGAAGAAAACAAAGGGGAGGGCAGCGCAGGCAGCAAACCTGAAACGACAGTCTTACAGGCACTTCAGCTGACATCTGTGGGGCTGCTTGTGAGTAAATGATTCCAGGCTTGCAAATGCAACGACAACGGCAGAATTCTAAAGTCACGGTGCTATTTCGTATTGACAACACAGAAAACAGAATTAATCTAAAGGACGATCGTATAACACTGTTGCTTGCCTCTAAATAAGGGCAATGACAGAAACAGCGACACCAGTTTAATGTTCACATTATCTGGGATTAATCTGGCCAAATAACTAATACGAGGACAGAAAAAACACCCCCCCCAAATCTAAAGCTAGCAATTGTACAGGGCTGCATCAGGACTGTAATAAGGTAACGGGTGCAGTTTTATACGCATTACCCTGTCATATGGATGCCCCCCCTTTATACATTGGCTTGTTGTGACTTCACTATCCTAGATTAACATGTGGAAGCCTGTCTGTGTGTATGAACTGCTGTTGGTGGATCATAGCATCCAGCTATAAATGATGTGTCCGTGTTTTTACTTATCACTTTTACACAGGAGAGTTAGGGCATGCGTTTCTGAAGGAGAAGAGTCCACATGTAGGGAATATACTACCTCACCTTCATAAAAGGAACAATTAAAAGGAGTATTAAAATCAGCATAATGGGGGGGGTCACAGAAGGTATTGTGCCAGTTTGGGTCACATTATGAGACGACAAGCGTCACTGGAAAAGACAATCATGCTAGGAAAAGTTGAAGGCAGCAGGAAAAGAGGAAGACCCAACAAGAGGTGGATTGATTCTGTAAAGGAAGCCACAGCCCTAAATTTGCAAGGCCTGAGCAAGGCTGTTAAACATAGGACGTTTTGATTATAACATTTTTATTGCTTTTTTATAATACAGTAGTTTCCATCATTTATTAGCATAATTATATGATATAAACAATATTTCTCTATTCTATATAACTAATTAATTCAAATATTTACGTTAACTTCCCCTCTCTCCTCCTCTATCTTTTTGATAACTTTATTGTCACCTTTGCATTTAATTTCTAATTCAATACAATACTTCATATATAAATCTGATAACAATTCTTAAAGTCTAAATCATTAATCTTAATAATATTTCTACCTTAATCAATTGAATTAGAGCAGAACATAACCTTCAAAACTTCCCAATTTAAATTCATTTTGACAATATATTGTCCATGCCTCCCAATCTCCCACAAATTCTGTATTCTCCTTTTGATTTACTAATGCCATAAGTTTAGCCATTTCTGCTATTTCCAACATTTTATTTATCCAGTCCATCTTATCCGGTATCTCTGAAAGTTTCCATTTTGCTGCATAAACCAATCTTGCAGCTGTAGTGGCACAAACCAATCTTGCAGCTGTAGTGGCAACTCAGGAAAGATCTCTGAGTTAATATTGTTTCTGGTATAATGCTTAATAACATCATTTCCGGCGTTTTAGGGATATTCTGTTGCAAAATCAGTCTCAATTCATTATAAATCATACCCCAAAAGTTCTTAGCTTTTTCACAAAGCCACCATATATGATGAAAGGAGCCAACTTCTTCTTGACATTTCCAACAGTTTGGTGGCATTGTTGTATTCATTTTGGCTAACTTTTTTGGTGTCAAATACCATCTATAAATCATTTTATACAAATTCTCTCTTAAAGATTGCGATAGTATACATTTCATATCCCGTGACCAAAGTCTTTCCCATCTATTCAGAGGGATATTATGACCCAGTGTCTGTGCCCAAGTTATCATCGTTGGTTTAATTTGATCTTGTTCTGTATATAATATTAACAACATCTTGTACATCTTTGAAATTAAATGATCGTTATTATCTAATAACATTTGTTGTAACATTGTTTTATCTTTATCAAAACCTGTTTTCATATCCTGTGTATATACAGATTTTATCTGATGATATTGAAACCAAGTCAGATGTTCTTTGAGCTCTTCTTGATCTTTTAGGGCACATTTATTACCTTCCCATACCAAAAAGTTTTGATAAGTTACAAACTGAGATGGTCTCAGTGGTCGTAATGTTAAAATATCTTGTGTGGAGATCCATAGAGGTGTTTTGGTTTCTAATAGATGCTTATATCTTAGCCAAGTTTTTATTAAAGAAGATTTTACAATATGATGTTGAAAGGCCTTATGATTTCTTAGTTTATCATACCATAAATAACCATGCAACATAGGACGTTTTGGAGGACATTAAATCATAGGGTCACCATGAGTCGGAAGCGACTTGATGGCACTTCACACACATGCACATTGTGCCAGAGAGAAGATTCTTAGATCCTTCCTCAGCTTGTAGAAGAACCGTAGGCACCCAAGTGCAAGGGCATATAGAGTCACTGAGCTGCTCACAGCTACCCATTCATCAGTTAGTCAGCACTGTAAGCATTTTAATGCTAATCATCTGTCCAATGCAAAAGGAGAGAAATGGGTCCATGTTCAGCCTCCCACTTTCTCAAAACAAGTGAGTAGCACTGTTACAGCTGATCGTGGCATACTCCTAAGTGAGCAACAGGAACTTTAGGTAGGGTTCCCAGCTCTGGGTTGGGAAATACCTGGAGATTTTGGGAGTGGAGCCCGAGGAGGGCAGGGTTTGGAGAGGGGTGGGACTTCAATGCCATACAGTGCTATTGCCAAAGTGGCCACTTTGTAATAGTGGGAGATCTCCAGCCACCGCCTGGAGGTTGGCAACCCTAACTTGAAGTTGCCTACAAAGACGTTCTTGTGCAACTGTTAAGTCTCTTCCATTCACACCATGGGTTGTGAACAGCTTTCAGCTCATGGTACAGCCCCATTCTCTGTATCTTACACTGTCCCCATGGATTCCCTCACCGTTAAAAGCAGCTTTTAGGTGGTGCAGAAAACAGGAGGCTGCAAAGAGATCCATCCTGTGAGCAGAGCTCCCTCCCTCTTGCAGTTCTTAGGATTCAGTCATATATAAATAATCCTGCGTGTTAATGTAGATGCAGGGATCAGTAGGGTTGCCAACCTCCAGGTACTAGCTGGATATTCCTGCTATTACAACTGATCTCCAGCCGATAGAGATCAGTTCACCTTGATTGGTTAACCTTGATTGGGCTCTATGGGATTGAAGTCCCTCCCCTCCCCAAACCCCGCCCTCCTCAGGCTTCGCCCCAAAAACCTAACAAATTAGATGTGCTACATATACTTGCGAAAGGTAAGAAATGAACAGTTGTGGTTTTCCCCCATGTTGTTGCTCCCCCATTTCTTGTTCTGCCTCATAGCACATGGCTTGGACTCAGTTTAGCCATATGTCGAGCCATGATTTATTTTGACTAATTAATTCAAGGCTGTGATTATACCATGGATGCCACCATGACAGCCCCTGTAACTTACCCAAGGCATCACTGGCCATGCTGGGCTGATGCTGACCCAACAGGAGAGTTACGAAGAGAAATGTGTAAACAGACAGGGACAGATTGGTGATTAAGGCCACCAGAAGTCTCAGTGGGCCAAAGGCCTGGGCCTCTCCCCCACACTGGGGACACCCCACCCAAGGGCCACTCTACCTGAGGCAGGTGGAAGCCACTGCGAGCCAGTGGCTCTCACTGTGATCAAGGAGAATGGGAGGAGGCACTGCTTCCACAGGTGGAGTGAGTGAGAACAACCCCCACCACCGCAAGGATGCAAGACAAACTTCTTCCTCCACTCTTCAGTGAGGGGGGGCAGAGACCTCCCAATCTACCCTTCTAAACAAGCACCACCTTTGCCATGAAGGATGATAACCCACCAACTCTTTCATTGTGAGTGGCATATGACTAGACTACCTCTATTTGGGACGAAGCAGGATTTTCTTTTGGATCGCCTTCAAATTGGGTCTCAAAAGGAGATTTTTTAAACTTTATTTATTTATTTATTGGCTGCTTCATGCTGTTCCTGAGTGTGGTTTTATAAATAGGCCTAATCTTATGACCAGTTAGACCAAAGCTAGGGATGGCAGAAATAGTACGGACTGCTGACAGAACACTGGAATAATCACAAACGTTCTGGAGAGGCTGTTCATTTCTCCATTATCCATTTAACTTGTTCTCTTCTACCTCCCCCGCACACACATATTTTTGATTTTTTTTTGTCTTTGAGTGCAGGACTAGCAATAGGACCCTGGAATAATCACAAACAATATGGAGAGGCTGCTTGTTTATCCATTCTCCATTTAACGTGTCCTCTTCAACTAGTGATAGAACGATGAAGTAGTACAAAAGACCATGCAAGTGTTCTTATGTCCCCTGCGTTCAGGTAGCGAGAAACTTTTTAATCAAATGGTGCACTGGTGTACATTTCTCCTTTTGCGTTATTTGGGTGTAATCACAGTAAAGCAGGCATGTGGAACCGGACTCTTTTTTTCGATTTCATTCACTCCTCCATTAGTTAAGTGAAAAAGTGGCTACATGGTTAAGTGAAATGAAAGAATCCCACCGCAGGGCTGGTGACGTGTTTCAAAAAAATTACTACAGCCAATTAAAAAGCAGCATTGGCAGGGAGGGAGGGATGTGTACGCCAACATAAATGTCTTTTTTCGCTAGCAATCTATTGCTAAAGTGAATGCATGATAAAAAAAAATGACTGCATAACGACATCGGTGACTACTCCCATTCGTTCAGAAGCTCCGCCTTTTCATCGGCCACATGCAGAAATTTACTCTGAGTAATACCAAATACTCCAGGAATTTATTCGGGGAGGGGGGGAGAGACACTGTGCTGAATAATTTGAGAATGTGACCGCAAATACTGTGCATCAGAAGAGCAGCATATCCAACTTATGCATAAAAGGCCTTACATGGCTTCCCCCCCACATAGTTTAATGGGGCTTTGTTCCCTATAGCAAACAGCAATGCAGCACCAGGTAAAAACTGGCACAGCAACACTGTTGCTGGAGGGGGCATTCCTGTGCTGGAGGGGCTTTGGAAGCTTACTATTGTCAGGTCCACCCCGAATGCCTCCCCCCATGCCAGCGCCACATATCTCTTCTGGGATTTAGGTCCTGGAAAGACTGGGGCATCGGAGAGGTGGCGTACAGCTCAATAGCACCCAGGCGCCAACAGAACTGCCCCCGCCTCCAGTGTAAGTGCCTCTTATTCTGTGATAAGAGGCCACTTACGCTGGCGGCGGGGTAACGCCACCTCCAGAGAGCTTTCAGCCCCCCACCTCAGGAATGCACTGTTAGTTACAACCTGCACTTAAAAGTTGAGTGAATAGTTGAGGATGCAAATCAGTCATTTAATAAAGCCTAATTTAACCCTTATATTGTTTTCTTTCATCTTCATTTGGTCGGTGCTGGTACAATGGTAAGTTTGTGAAATCCAGATTTGGCTCACAGATGATCACTCAAATCCTGGTTTGCCTTAACAAATGCTGTTTTCATTGCCTTAATCCTGGATAGGTAAGCTTGGTAGGTGGAAAGAATGCAGCCCCAGAGAAAAGCCAGGATTAAAACAGGGTGTTCAGGATGGTTTGTATGTCATAAGAACATAAGAAAAGCCAGGCTGGATCAGACCAAGGTCCATCAAGTCACATGAATACATGAACACATGAAGCTGCCTTCTACTTAATCAAACCCTTGGTCCATCAAAGTCAGTATTGTCTACTCAGACCGGCAGCAGCTCTCCAGGATCTCAGGCAGGGGTCTTTCACATCACCTTCTTGCCTGGTCCCTTTAGCGGGAGATGCCGGGGATTGAACCGGGGACCTTCTGCACGCCATGCAGATGCTCTACCAGAGCCACAGCCTCTCCCCTCTAATGCATGAACACATGAAGCTGCCTCATACTGAATCGGTCTATCAAAGTCAGTATTGTCTACTCAGACCGGCAGCGGCTCTCCAGGGTCTCAGGCAGAGAGGTCTTTCACATCACCTACTTGGGACCTGCTTCATGCCAAGCAGATGCTCGACCACTGAGCCATGATCTCAGGCTGATCTCAAGTCCAGCAGTCTGTTCACACAGTGGCCAACCAGGTGCCCCTAGGAAGCCCCCAAACAAGATAGCTGCAGCAGCATCTTGCCTGTGTCTCACAGCACCTAATATAATAGGCATGCTCCTCTGATCCTGGAGAGAATAGGTTTGCATCATGACTAGTATCCATTTTTACTAGTAGCCATGAATACCCCTCTCCTCCATGAACATGTCCACTCCCCTCTTAAAGCCTTCCAAGTTGGCAGCCATCACCTCATCCTGGGGCAGGGATTTCCACAATTTAACTATGCTTTGTGTGAAAAAAATACTTTTATCAGTTTTGTCATGCAAAACTACAGTTCGGACTGACTGTGGTTCATAAAGCAATCTCAAAGCATGGTTGCAAGTTCTGGTTTGACAGACCCAGTGGCCAGCATTCAGATGATCACCTTAATACTAACGTAATTAAACCATGGTTTCTCATGACATATGAACTGATGGAATGAAATGAAGCAGGAGATGTAATGGCACAGCCATTAGAAATTCTTCAACAAAGCTTCCTTCAGTACTTGTAATTTTAATCGCTTTCCAGATTAAAAAACTAAAGCTTTATATAAAATGTTTTATATTATAGCCAACTTTCAGCTTTCACTTTCCTGCCTGAGTTGTGCCATCAATGCTAAAACCATTTAATCTTTTTTAAAAATACATAAATGGGGAAAAACTGGGGCATGTTTAAGATGTTTGACTTGGGTCTGTTGTGGTCTATCACAGTTTATTCGGTGCCTTTCTCTATTAGAGGCTGATGCCATATGAGCAGTTCAGACATTGGTCCATAAGACCATGAAGCATAGCTGATTTTTGGAGTTAACTGCTAAGTAGTTTCTATAGTGATAATGATGTACTATGTGCACCTATTGGGAATATATAAAATTAGAGGAGAATTTCTGTTGGCTTTGGTCCTCTTTCCAGAATAATTACAGTAGCTGCCATTCATCCCTATTCGGTTACCCTGATTATTCTAGAATAACCCAGTTATTAAGGTTTAGTCACATTTTAGAATATGCTGCGAAGTGACAACTTGTCATGTTGGCATTATCAATACTGTAAAATTTCCACAGTGGGGACTCTGTTTTCTCAAGACTCCCAAATACAGAGATTGGCCGGAATGAGAACAAGATGCTTTTCTGCTTCCTATAGCTACCATGCGTTCCATGTGTTTGTTATCCCTTCCTGTTCTCATATGAATAAAATATTTCACTGTGCAGCAGTCAATTGCATAAAGAATTAATTTCTGAAAAAATCATGCCATATCAACTGCTGCCAGCTTTCTTGAAACTCTGATCATACATGGGATTATTTGTGGACGATTCTGTCTCACTGGCAGTAGACTAGCCTCCAAACTTTCAGACCCTTCGCAGTTCTGAAATTCTATAGGTTTCCATCAAATCCTTATCAGCTAAAACACTTGTAGATTTTTGTTCCCTGGAGTTAGATAGCAAGTTCAACAACATCAGGAACTGCCTGTGACCTCGTCCGGGCGTGATTATATTCAGATATTTCAAAGAAATATGCAAGAACCCAAAAGTAGTCAGATGGGGCTATAATTTGTGCCCTAATGGCTTTATATTAGATCCCAGTTCTGAGTTATTATTTATTTTTTGCCACAGAAGAGATGACATTTCTGTCTTCCCAAACACTCGGTCACTTCACTGTTTTATATTTTAGTGTTCTAGTCATTCACGCAGAGCTCCAATATGCCTTGAGATTCTTGAAATCTTACCTTCAACAAAATCCTTTTCAAAGGATTTTTCATTATAACTGTACAATAGCATGAATAGAAGGTGTAAAATTGCACTGTACAGTTTACCTCTTTTGAATCTGCCAAATCTTTAATTTCATTGAATGACCTTTTTATCTTGATCAAACAGAAAGGCAAAAAAAAAAAAAATGGATTTCTCACTTTGCTCCCCTATAACATTTATGATAACAAAACGTGACAAATGCCTTAACTTTGGGAATTAGTTTCCTAACCTCTTTCACTCTGGCAAAAAAAAAGAAAAGAAAAGCCAATAGAATTTTGTGTCTGAGAAACGTAATAGGAGAGATAGTGCAGGGTAGCTCTAGTGAAATGAATGGCAAATGAACATGTCCTTAAAGGAATTTTGTAACCCAAAAGAACGAAAAAGCTATAAAACACTTGAGCCCTGGATAAGTGCATAAAAGCCTGTGGACTTGGTGAGGTACATATGCCCAAGCTGTCCAGCAGCATAGTTAACTGACGGAGCTGACAGATTGTGTAATTTTGCTGTGGTAATTACTCAATGGTTCAGCAAATGGTAAGTAAATACTTTGGAAATCATAATGTCTAATTGCAGGCGCACATATGGTTTATCCCTACCCATTCCACAGTAGGTAAAGTAATGAACACACCCAAACCTTTCTTTTATTCCCTCAGCTCAGCCACTGCTTCTCCTATGGAACAGCTGCCTTTGGAACAGTGCACAAATAAGGTTCCCTTTTTAAAATGAGTATAAGAAAATAACGCGGAGAAGATGTTCAAAGAAACTCGTCCCGTCCTTTCTAACCAATAATTCCCACACACAATATGAGTTTGTTACGGTTTTTCTTTCGTGCTAAACTTGACTTCTTTGCTGTTACGTTTGAAGATGTTTAATGGGTCAGGAGGCTATCCTATTTATTACCACGAGACTTACTCCCTACTAAATGTGCTCAGGACTGCAGCCTTAGAAATGCAGATCAACAAATTGTTACGGCACGTATGCAAGGGGGAAATTCAGAATAGTTTGATGAACGGCACTAGGCAACTGAAACCATAATATTAGTAGTATTTCTTTTTAAGCATCACTTCGCATTTTATAAACTCTGCAAGCAGTTGGTTGCCTTTTCCCCTTCATTATTCATATCATTACTCAGGCAGCATGGTTCTATTTTGGATTTCCCCCCTCTTTTTTAAAAAATGCCACCAGCTAAGTCTGTAGTTTAAAGGAGGAGACACACATGGGGGGGGGAGGGGCTTCTTTGTTTCAGGCCATTTTCACAGTGAAAGCCACCACTCCACCACAAGCAGCTCTTATTGCTGCTAGGAAAAACTTAGTGGTACAAGTTATGCAGCCGAGATGAAAGCAAAAGGGGGGCACGGGTGATTTTCAGGGGGGGGGGAAATACCCCAAGAGGAAAGTGTAAAATAGAACCTGTGAAAATGATTAAACAGACCCTTCTCTCTTCCACACCACTGCAGCCATTTAAATCGCAGCCCTACTGGCAAACCCAACGTTCTTAAAAAAAATGTGGAGCTACATATAAGATGTAGTTCCACCTTTACAGTAACCAAAATCAAGTTTGCCTTGAGTCTCAGTGAGAAAGGTGGGCTATAGATGAGTAAATGTGCAATGTCAGATCTGTTTCCTTGAATCACTCTCTCCTGTATACCTAGTTCTTCTTCATTAGGGTTGCCAACCTCCAGGTACCAGCTGGAGATCTCCTGCTATTACAACTGATATCCAGCCGATAGAGATCAGTTCACTTGGAGAAAATGGCCACTTTGGCAATTGGACTCCATGGCATTGAAGTCCCTCCCCTCCCCAAACCCCGCCCTCCTCAGGCTTCGCCCCAAAAACCTCCTGCCGGTGGCAAAGAGGGAACTGGCAACCCTAGGGATCAGGCAAGACCTAACAAATTAGATGTGCTACAGATACACCCCAAAATCTCCAGGTGTTTCCCAACCTGGAGCTGGCAACCCTACTTCCATATTAAGGGATTTATGAGAGGTACAGAAAGTTCTCTTTTGACCCATGCTCTTCATGCCATTCATAACTGCTATCATGACCCTTTGTCATCTTCTTTCTAAAATAAAACCCAAAGAACTAGGGTTGCCAACCTCCAGGTACTAGTTGGAGATCTCCTGCTATTACAACTGATCTCCAGCTGATAGAGTTCAGTAAATGGCTGCTTTGGCAACTGGACTCTATGGCATTGAAGTCTCTCCCTCCCAACCCCCCCTCCTTAAGCTCCACCCCCAAAACCTCCTGTTGATGGCTAAGAGGGACCTGGCAACCCTATTCGTCATTTGTCCCAGCATATCCACTTAAAACAATCCAGTCGATTGTGTCATGCCCTGTTCTGTGCCACGGCTTGCAGTTCTTGTGCTGATGATGTTAAACACTTCCAACTTCTTAAGGATTTGTTTGCTCAGACAACACAGACTGAGCTAGTTTTTCAACCGTCCCTCCCCCCCCCCATCTGAAGGGAAGTATCCATTTTATTTTGTACACCTTTATCACTTTTACGGAAGAAATGTAGATATAGCATTAATATATGCAGTGTGGCTTTAGAACAGATTAAGTAGCATTAGCCATGCACTCTATATTGCATGACTGATGTAAAACAGCTAGATCGTCTCAAGCTAATGCAGGGTTAAGCATCATCGTGTCTGCAGGCCACCCGCATTTGTGAAGGCACTTTTATACAGTTCATTGACTCTAAGATTCTGCAAAGCCCAATTCTCTCTTTATTTATTTTTTTAAATAGACTTTACATCTCCAAGATGTGTTTTGATGGTAAAACTGCTACTGGATGAAAACAAAGTAGTGCTTTTTTAAAACGCCTTAATTATTTTTAATGTTTTGTGATATCTGGCAAGTCCATATATTGTGCTATGCAAGGGTTTGTCCCTGGCATTGAATTCTGGTGTAGCAGCCCTAATAGCCCAGCCTAGCATCAACTCGTCAGAGCTTAGAAGCTAAGCAGGGCTGGGACGTGGATGGGAGACAACAGAGGAAGATGGGGGCCGCTGTACAGAGGGAGGCAATGGCGTATCACCTCTGCTTATTGGCCTGAAAACACCACAAGGTAAAACTGCATGGGGCTGCCGTGAGTTAGTGACGATTCAACTGCACACTTTACCTTACCTTTTGAATCCTGGAAATGACATAGTTGGGCCCTAAACTGAAAAAAACATCTACAAGTTAACCCCCTCTCTCTGATGCTTAGGGTTGCCAGCTTCCAGGTGGCAGCTGGAGATCTACTCCTATTACAACTGATCTCCAGCCGACAGAGATCGGTTCCCCTGGAGAAAATTGCCGCTTTGACAATTGGACTCTATGGCATTGAAGTCCCTCCTCTCCCCAAACCCTTCCCTCCTTAGGCTCCACTCCCAAGCTCTCCAAGTATTTCCCAACCCGGAGCTGGCAACCCTACGGATTCTAGTAGGGATGCTCAAACACCCACCCATTCAGCTCACCACTGCCTGCCAGTCACAAACAGGATCTGATTGTCCATTGATTAGTCTGCTGTTTGCAAGTAGTTTGTTGAATTACTTTTCAAGTATTCAAATGGGACAGTGCAGAGCAGTTGGCAACATTTCAGGCATGTGTATTCTCAGAGAACCCAAAGGCAGTCCTCCTGCTTCTTCTCCCTTACAGATAGGGTTGTCAGCTCCGGGTTGTAAAATACCTGGAGATTTTGGGGGCAGAGCCTGAGGAGGGCTGGGTTTGGAGAGGGGAGGGACTTCAATGCCATAGAGTCCAATTGCCAAAGTGGCCATTTTCTCTGGGTAAACTGATCTCTGTCGCCTGGAGATCAGTTGTAATAGCGGGAGATCTCCAGCCACCACCTGGAGGTTGGCAACCCTACTTACAGACCTTTTGTTGATGCATGCCACCAGGCCCCCAATGGTATAAAGAAGCAGTAAGCAAACCAATCCACTAGCAACTGAAAGTAAATTTGTTGTTTAAAAGTCCATTAATTTGTTGTTTAAAAGTCCTTTAATTTGATGACCAATGTTATTTCATGCATACCGACTTTAGTGCAGCCTAATGGGAGCTGTAGTTGGGGGGACATCTAATGACCTGATCCAACTATTCATGACCCCAGATATAATCTCAACTACTGTGTAGATAACAAAAAACCCTGCAAGGAAAACATGGAGCACCACAGTCACAAGGAAATGAAAATCTGTCAGGCTGTTATCTCGGTTTAGATGTTTCCTTTCGTTTCTCTGCTGAACCGTCCAGACTTCAAGGACGGCTACACATACCAAAGCCTGGGAACGCCACTCCTGGGAAATAATGCTCTGTTTATGCTTTGTAATCTCCCGCCGTTTCTCTGCCTTATATTTCCAAATAACGGGCAAGACAAACCATAGCTGTCATCTTGCCTTCAATGCACTGTATTGCCTATTTGACCAGTAAAGCCATCTGCTTGGAATCTGATTGTCTCTGTGGTGATTTCTGGTTCGATGGGTCAAGAGCTCACATTATGACAGCTATCACCCACTCTTCTTCATCGATTCTTTAGTCAGGCTGGAGCCCTGGAGGGTTCGCCTGCCATTCGGATGGGAGCTAGGAGGGCGCTCTCCGAGTGAACCGTGACTACTGCTTCTTGGAACCCTGGAGTCCTCATCAGAGGATCCTACCCTTCTACGGGACATAGTAGCTGAACTCTTTAGGACTAATTCAGAGGTTTGCCGCTTGCGTGGACTGGTGGACTACAACTAAGACAGGGCTCTACTCCAGTTCGAGAGTTTGCCGATGAATTTCAGAGACTAGCAAGCAGAATTGTGGGCTGGCCCGAAGCCACCCTAATTCACCATTTCAGGGAAGCCTTACACCCTGACATTCTGAACTGGTCGTATATGCGGGGTGATCCCGACACCCTCGAGGATTGGATTCTATTAGCCGAAGAGGTGGAAAGCCGCTGGCGCTTTATTTCCCTTGTCCGCCAAAGAAACAAGGAGAAAAGCATCCAAAAACCCCAGCCCAAGGCACCGCCCCCCCATCCACGGAAACCCGTGCGTCCACCCCAGGATCGCGAAACCCGGTTTCAAAGAGGTGCTTGCCTCACTTGTGGGGAACTGGGCCACTTTGCGGCAGTCTGCCCACATCGCCCTGAACTCTTTCCTCTCAGCATGGCAGCCCGAGCTAGAGGACGACCTCAACGCAGAGGCACCGCGGCCACCCGCAGCGCAGCGCCGGGAAGACCCACACCCTCTGCACTTCACGTTGAGGACTCATCTATCCTTCCTACATCGAATGACCCCGCCGGGTCCCGGATTACAAATGCCCCATTGGGGGACAACTCTCCTTCTTCTGATGAAGAGAACCCATGGAATCCTCCAGCTTTAAACCTGGAAACCCCCCTTGATTTGTCAAAAAACGGCTCCGGTCTGTGGTGAGTGGAGCGTCTCCACAGACCTCTGCAGAATCTCCTGCTAAACCGAAAGCTCCCACTAAAATGAAGGAAGTGGAAACCACCGTTTATGTGGACGCAGTTTTACAACACTATAAAGGTGGTCCCCAACTACCCGTTAAGGCACTCATTGACTCCGGTTGCGGTCGCACTCTAATCAATGAGGCCACATTTGCAGCACTCAAAGTCAAGTCCGAGGCTTTACCAGCCCCCATCCAATTTGCCCAAATGGACGGAAGCCATTTCAAGGGGGGCCCAGTTGATCATCGCACTACAGGGGTGGCGATGGGTATTGGCTCCCACTGGGAGCAAATAGACTTTACCATAGCCCTTATCCGATTTGAAGTGGTCCTGGGAATTAACTGGATTAAAGGTCATAGTCCCAGTATAGACTGGGAGACGAACACTATCTCCTTTGCCAACCCCAAATGCGACCAGCACCGACAGCAAGTTGCGGTACTGTCTCCACCCGCTCCGGCATTAATCTCCGATATCCCATCACCGCCGTCCCTACCTGATGTATACCAGGACTTTGCGGATGTCTTTAACATTAAAGAATGTGATGCCTTACCCCCCCCCCCACTGGGCCACTGACTGTGCAATTGAGGTGGTGAAGGACTGCACATTAACCAAGAGTAAGATTTACCCTATGAGCGCTTACGAGCGCACTGTACTACGGGACTTTTTTGACAAAAACCTTGCCAGAGGGTTCATTCGCCCATCGAATGCTCCCAACTCAGCCCCCGCATTTTTCGTCCGAAAAAAGGAAGGCGACCTGCGCCTCTGCATTGACTTCCGAAAACTCAATGCCGTTACTCAAGCCAACTCCTATCCTATACCGCTAATTTCAGTTATTTTGGGGCAGCTACAAGAGGGACGTATATTCTCCAAATTGGACCTAGTAGAAGCCTACTACCGCGTCCGTATCCGCGAGGGGGACGAACCCCTCACTGCCTTCTCTAGCTGTTTTGGAATGTTTGAATTCCTTGTGATGCCCTTCGGGTTAAAAGGTGCCCCGGGGGTCTTCATGCAACTCATCAATGAAATCCTCCATGATTTACTGTACCGCGGGGTGGTAGTTTATTTGGATGACATTCTTATTTATTCAAAAACCATGGATGAGCACGTCACTTTGGTCCGAGAAGTTCTGCACCGCCTGCGCAATCACCAACTCTTTGCAAAGTTGGCTAAATGTGAATTTCACCAGAGCAAAATAACTTTCTTGGGATATATAATCTCCCACCATGGCCTTAGCATGGACCCGGCCAAGGTCCAATCCGTCCTCGATTGGACTCCTCCCTCCAACCGCAAGCAAGTACAACAGTTTCTGGGCTTTTTTACAGCTGTGACCCAGGGGAAAAAAGGACAGACACAAACATACATAGGGCTTTGTGGGCCCACAGGGGATGGGAAATAGGTGGGGAGCAGCTGGTTGTGGCCATCAGCATGAGAGAGGGCCTTCAGAAGAAGAAGAAGAAGAAGAAGAAGAAGAAGAAGAGTTGGTTTTTATATGCCAACTTTCTCTACCACTTAAGGCAGAATCAAACCGGCTTACAATCACCTTCCCTTCCCCTCCCCACAACAGATACCCTGTGAGATGGGTGAGGCTGAGAGAGAATGACTTGCCCAAGGTCACCCAGCTGGCTTCATGTGTAGGAGTGGGGAAACAAATCCAGTTCACAAGATTAGCCTCCGCCACTCATGTGGAGGAGTGGGAAATCAAGCCCGGTTCTCCAGATCAGACTACACCACTCCAAACCACCGCTCTTAACCACTACACCACGCTGGCTCTGTGACACTGTGGGCTCTTAATGCCTCACATTCCCTTAGGGTTTCCAGATCCTACCTATGCTCCAGCAGGAGCCTAATCCATGCGGCCATTAGTAGCAGCTTTCCTCACATGCGCGTTAGTGCACAACCCCAGAAGTGCCATGCGAGTGCAGGATGCTCTAGCAATTCCCCTCCAAAAACTCTATGAAAACCATAGAGTTTGGGGGAGATTACTAGAGCGTCAAGGACACTTCTGGGATAACCCGGAAGTGCTGGTGGTGTGGTACGCATGCGTCATGTACACATTGCCGCCGCCCCCAGCTGGCCTACTTCCACCTGCCAGCCAGCAGAAGGCTGGCGGGCAGCCAGTGAGTTGGTGGCCAATTGCCCACCCTCACGGGGCAATTGGAAACTCTACTCCCCTGCTGGCCAATCAGGCACTGGCCAATCAGGCACTGGCCCAGCCTGGATGGGAGTGAGGTCCAGCTGGTGGATCTTGGGAAGGGAGTGCTACTTTTCAAGATCAGGATAGCCTGGTAGCACTGGAGATTCTCTAATGTATATTTGGCTGGGAAAACCCCCCTCAAAATATCGGTAAGGTATTTGGGCGGCGGCGGGGGGGGGCAGTTGGCTCAGATAAACCGAATGAACATCCCTAATGGGAGGCACACTGACACATTAGTATTTAACTCACAGCCTAAACTTGTCAAGCTTAAGTTGTTTTATCTTTTTTCCCCCTATGAGCCTTTTAAAACTGGAGGTGATCATACCAGATGATTGGTAATGTTGGGGTGCTGCAAGAAAGTCATTTAATGGTATAAGAAAATAATCTAATTTTGAAACCAGATGCCTTTAAACAGCTCCCCTAATAAAATAACTGACTGATAACATCACAGTGATGGAAGGCTGTGTTTTGTTAGGGCTTTGTATGTTCCTTGTAAGCCAGAATGAGTTTACAATGCCAATTTCTCTACATTTCCATTTATTTACTAGCTCCTTTGACCAAAGGTCTTGAGCTTAACCATAACAATAATACATAATACAACAACACATAATCAATTTACAACACCCAACGTATACTTAAGGTTAAAACACAGTAGAAACAATTACTAAACATAGCATCACTAATACCATAACAATATATTCCCCCTGAACCAGTCTCATTGAAATCACAAAATCTGTTTCAACATTCAACTCGTAGTTTACGTGCTTGTTTTATTTTGACGTTTGAGCGACATCACCTCCGCCAAAAATCTTGCAACAGAACTAGTGATATCAGGATGAATATCTCCCATTATGTGGGATATCACCCAGGACTCCAAGGGAAGTTTGTATTTAGACAATATTGGGGTGATCCAACGCAACCGAGGAGCTGACCAGTGCTGACAAAACAATAAGAGATGGTGTAAAGTCCCAATATCTCCAGATTTACATTCACAAACTCGATCTGAGTATGGAGTTTTCGCAAAACGACCTGACATCTCTGCAGTTGGGTAAGCATTTAATCTGGCAAGCATAAAGGCACGTCTATGGCTTGGGATTGTCAGCAAGCTCACATAAGAGGGCACGAACTCAGGAGGGGGAATCCCCAGTGCAAGGGTAGAACATACGCGCCTAGCGCGGAATGTAGTGCTAACACACTCAAGATTTCTCACCCTTGACCTTACTAATTTAAGTGCTTCAGAAAAGTTTAAGTTGTTAAGAACTAATGGTGGAAGGTCAAGCAGTACCAGTTTACTATCTATATGTCTTCCCCACGTCCCTCTGTAGTTATCTTCCTTTAATCTATGTAACAGGCCCCCTTGGATGTTAGGAGTTGAGTAGAGAACCTTCAGCCTTAATTTGAAGGCAGCAATCCAGGCCCTAGATTCAAAAGAACACTGTGCAAGTTCCATTCTAAGTGCCGTTCCCGCCACACACTTTGGAGAGCCTGTCAAACGCCGCAGAAAATGTATAAGTATATTGTCAACAGACTCCGTGATTTCATTAATCCAAATGGGAGCTCCAAATAGAAACTGAGGGATTACTTTGGCATTGAAAGCTGTAATAGCCATAGGAACATATTGGCCTCCCCTGGAATAAAAGAATCTTAACAAAGCATTCGAATTAACTTTGGCAGTTTTATTTGCCAAGCTAAGATGAGGTTTCCAAGACAAATTTTGACTAAAAGTAACTCCCAAATATTTAAATTGGGACACCATCTCTAATTCACCCCCCTCAACTTTCCATGGATTTCGTTTTACTTTGATCTTCTTTGAGAAAACCATTACTTTTGATTTACTATAGTTAACTGATAGACCCTCCTGGTTACAATAATCAATAAACCTATTAATAGTCTTACGAAGGCCCACCTCAGATCTAGACAAAAGGACTGTATCATCCGCATAGAGCAAAATGGGAACCTCATGACCAGCTAATATTGGTGCATGATAAGCTGTCTTTTGAATAAACGGAATCACATCATTAAAATAAAAATTAAACAGCATGGGGGCCAAAAGGCAACCTTGTTTCACCCCCTTTAAGAGGTGAATACTATTAGTAAGTTGGCCTTCAACTCCACAACGGACCTGAGCGGTAGGGTTCTCATAAAGCTTAAAAATCAGCCAAAGTAATCTCTTATCTATGGTTGTGGTTTTTAATTTAGCCCACAGTCGGCCTCTAGGCACTGAGTCAAAAGCTGCCCTTAAATCCATAAAGGCAACATACAAAGAGCCCCCTGAGTATGAAGAATACTTATCTGCAAGATGATATAATATAAGACAATGTTCCAAGACAGAGGTGCCTTTCTTAAACCCAGCTTGTTCCGGATGTATTATTTCTTCAGTTTCTAGCCAATTCGATAATTTTGACTGCAAAAAGGCTGCATATACTTTACCTATTGATGAAAGCAAACTAATAGGACGATAGTTTTTGGGATCGTTTTTTGGTCCTTTTTTATAAAGTGGCACAATTATTGCATGTTTCCATGCTGCGGGAATATCTCCTGTGTTATTTATTTGCGTAAAAAGTGAGGCCAAAATATGGCTCCACCAAGACAGATTTACTTTCAAAAGGTCAACCGGAATTAAATCAGGACCTGGAGCTTTACCTGACCGAAATTGTTTAATTAAGGCACTCACACATTCAGGGGAGACCTGTGGCCAACTATCCATTTGGGGGGGTTCAACCAGTTCCTCATCCAAATCAAAACCAGGGACCGTTACAAAATTAGAAGTAAAGTATTTTCCCAGATCCCAGGAGTAATGCATGAAGGGATACTAGCCACCGTAGAGAGTCCTCTATTCACTAGATTCCAAAAAGTCTGGGTTTCGTTATTATTTATTGCTGAGATGAGTAATTTCCAGCATTTATATATGTCCAGCTGTTTTTTAAACTTTATCAGGGACCTAAATGACTTCTTTAGCCGTATAAGATCTAACAGATGTATATTTGAGCTGGTATTTTTATATAAGCGGTGAAGAGATCTTATTTTTTTAATACTTTCTCTACACTCACCATCAAACCAGCTATTTTTATGTTGGAATCCTCGGGACGATGATGGTTTTGAATAGATTGGTTTAAAAAGGTTTAAAATATTAGTTAACGATTCTATCATCTGCACCGTATCCCTCTGTTTAAAAAATTCAGTAAGGGCGGACCGACATTGATTTGAATGCATAATATTCACTACAATAGGAGTTAACTCAGGTGACCATCTAACGGGCCTCAAGGCCTTTCGTCCTTGTAATAGGTTTGTTGATAAACCGGGGAATAAAAAACAATCAGGAGACAATGAAAGAGTTAATTGTAAGGGAAGATGGTCCCCTCCATAATACTCTCCTATCTTAAAATCGTGAATTCGCGGTAGCAAACCTTCTGATACTAACATGTAATCAATCACACTGGCCCCTTTGAACGTTACACAAGTAAAATCTCCTGTGGGATCAAACTGCCTGTGCCCATTTAAAATTACCAAACCTTGATTCACAGCGCACTCAAACAATTGTTTTCCTGCAAAATTAACCTTAGAATCTTTTGAGAATCTCTCACACAAATGTGGGGGGGGCAGCTCCGTCGTGGGCCAAACTAACCCAGCTTCATCATTGGTGCCAATACGGGCGTTAAAATCACCTGCTACCAATAATGGAATTCTGGGATATCGCACAGTAATCTTATCCAAAAGGGATCCCAATTTGTCCCAAAGAATCCTAATGTCATTTCTTGAGTTTAGTGGAGGGAAGTAGCTTGTAATAATTATAAAAGAGAACCCTGGGAACTTCAGCAATAAAACAATTACAGAATTAAAAGAAGGGATCAAAGTTATACTTGTGCAATTTAAAATTGAAGAAACCAAGCAAGCCAACCCCGATTTGGGACGACCCCGGGTTGGACCAGAAACGGCATCTACAGTATAAACAACATACCCAGGTACATCAATAGTATCCCTAACCCAAGTTTCTTGTACCAGAATAATATGAAATTCCAACAAATAGGTCCTGACACCAGGATCTCTCAACCTGTTACACCAACCTGTAATGTTCCATGATAAAATTTTAATATAGGGAGGTGGTGGCGAAAACAGTCAGTCTGATAGAGGGGCAGATCCCATAGTTCCCTGACAGGGAGCTGAATTGGACTTAGTATTTCTATTATTGATTAAAACTACTGGTTCTAAGGGGATGTGGTTTGTCGTTTGGATCAGAGGATCTGTTATTTGAGGGAGTTCATCACTAACTTTAGGAGGGAATACATGAACTTGGGGGTGTTCTATTTTTGGATCTGTTTGTACCAAACTGCCCTTCCTAATATCATCGAGCGAAATCACTAAGACTTTAAGTCGGTTTATCAACTCATCTTGTTCGCTAGGAGGGAGAGCACCAAAAGATGATAAAAGAGCAGACTCCATGTCCTCAACTGTTCCAGAAGTTTCCAAGTTTATCAATACCTCCTTTGATTTAGATATAGCAGGGAGTATAATTTTAGGAGTTATAGGAGTTTGCAAGTTCACTACCTTACTAGGAGAATGCAAATGGACAACTTGCATTAAATTTTCTGATCCCTCTGGACTGTCTTTTCTTTGAATTGTTTTATTATTTAATTTATTTCTACCCAAATTTTGACATGGTGCTTGGGGATTCAATTTTACTAAAGGTTGGATTGTAGGATTTTTAAAATGTCTCTGAAACCTGACCCCATATTTAATAAATTCATATCCGTGAGCAAGCACCTGGGATGGAATGCTGCTGGATCGAAAGTACAAAAGAAAACGTTCATGTCGCAGGGACCCAAAAATCCGTTCTACCTTAATAAGATCTAATGCAGATGGGTTAGTTTTGAGGAGAAATGCCAGATGATAATTTCTCTACAAGGTTTTAGTTATAGACAAAATATGTACCAAAACTTTTCTTTCTTTTTAAGCAAATTTTATACATTATTAATTAACCCCTCATTCCTTTCATTCTGCACCCAGAACACGGCAAAAAGAATGCTTTCTCCCCAGGTTTAATGAGCAATTTGGAATTAATTACTGAAGCACATTAAAGGCAGCTTTGGCTTAAAATATTTTCTCCCTACCTTTCCTCTACTGTATTCACCAAAATTTGGCTTCTTGGGAGGAACTAATTTAATTTCATGGTTTGTGCATTACTTTCACACTTTTTAATCCCTTATTCTATTTTTTTCTTTTACCGACTGTCCCCGAAGAAAGCCAAAACATTAACTTTCTATTCATCACACAAATAAGATTTGGTCTGAGTTCTATCTGTATGTGAGCACACACATACACAAATATCTTCTTTCTTTTCATTACATCTGGGTAGTTCTTTTGAAATCAATTGAAGTATTACCCAATTGAAAGGGGGGGAAGAGATCAGTACAATAAAACTTTGAAGGTGTAGTGATTTAATAATATCAGCCTTCTGGTTATATACATAAATATAACCAAAATCAGTAGTTCAATCCTAAGCAGAGTTGTCCCCCTACCAGTCTATTAAAGTCAGTGGTCTTAGAAGGGGTTAACTCTGCTTAGGATTGCACTGTAAGATATATGTAACAAAGTATCTAAACTTGATTAATAAAATGTATAGACTTTTTGTTATTTTAGTAATAATTTCAGGTTTTCCGTGCTCTGTCCCTCTTGGTTCACATGCATATAAAACTGCTCAAGATAGCTAAAATCAAAAGTCGGTATCTAGATTGCACACTAGACACTAACAATACAATCCTAAGGGGTGGTAGTTAAAAAGCACCCAGGGACAGCACAGTTGCGCCACCTCCTGAGCTACTTCCCGGCCTGATAAAGAAAGACAAAAAGGTAATTTTAACAAAACCCCATGAAACTCCTCCATAGGATTTCATGGGGCTACACCTGACTTTTTACAGGTGTAACTCAACGCTGGCTAAAGGGGGCATTCCCAGGCCAAAAGGGCTTTGGGAGATGACTAAATCCAGCTCCGCCCCTGGAAATACCTCCTTTGACGCTGGTACGAGCCCTTGCACCAGAAAAATGCTGCCAGCAAGGTTGCACCGGCACCCACGGCTCACACTGCTGCACTACTCCCCAGAGCCAGGGTAAGTAGCCCCAGTTTAGCCAATTCAAGTGGTACTAATGCTGGCACTGGGGTCATGCTGGCTCCTAAACAGGTTCATTCCCCCCCCCCCAACGAATTAGGATTGGGCTGCCCATCACAGTTTTGTATTTTGTGCCAATGTTGTAATGTCCTGATTAGGACTGTGCTTAAAAAAAGGGTAAATTTCAGATTCAGGTTTATTGGGCTGATTTTTCAGGTATTCGACTTATTTCTGGATTTACCGAAAAATTCGGGTCCATTATAGTCTTTGGGGATTTGTTTTCAAAGCTCCTGTGGGGGCATTTTTGGAGGTAGAGTCCCCACATTTGCAGCATGGCTACAAGGGACTCTCCTTGGATGGTCACCAAAGTTTGGTGAACTTTGGGATAGGGGGTCTAATTTTATGGGCCGCAAATGGGTCGCCCCATCCTCCAGGCATTTGTGAGCCAAGCTGTTCATCGGTTTTCAGGTTCAGAAGTTCATCGTAGCTGAGGACTGGCAGAAAGAACTGATTGGCAGGCTGGGACCTCAAAGTCTGGGGGCTGCCTTTGTGTCTGGGGCGCATAGCAAGATGTTCATGCAAATTAGTTTCCAAGCTGAGGAAATTGGCTTAAATACAAGAAAAATAAGGCATGGGAAATATTTCTTTTGGTCGCAATTGACATCCTGTGTACAGTCCTTTATTATGGTAATCAAAAATCTGATTTCAAGAGATGGTCACAGTGCAGGGAAACAAAGCCTCTACTTGAGGCAACCTTCAGTTTGACAGCAGGTTTTCGGGGGGGGGGTTGATATCAGAGCCAGCCAAAGTCTTGACCACAGGGGTTGTCTGAAGAAGATTGCTCATCCACGCAGGTGAGAAAGTCTGCTTCGGACGCCTGGTGATGTGAGCAGCTGTTGAAGCCAGCTCTTTTTAGTTGGAGGGTATATCCCTCTAGAAGGGACTTGTGAGCCCCATCTTTTTAATAACCCTTGTGCTTTATCCAAATTAACTCACTGAATGGTGATGGACAGATGGTTGTGTGGTTGGATGGTTGGTCAGACCAAGTTGGCTCCGATTACACAATTCCTACCTCAAAAGTGCCCCATCTATGGGGCCTAACAAAACCAGTCAAAAAAAGATGGGAGAAAGGACAGGTCCGTGCACCTGAACAAAGGTGAATAGCCCAACTATAATCATTCAGCTTTTTCAGAAATCACCTATTTGGCTCCAGGCAGATCCTCAGGTTTTGGCGTTCGGTAAACCCAAAACCTGAAAATTACCAAAAGGGCTAATTTCAGGTTTATTTTCAGTTCGGGTATATTGATATGCACAACCCTAGGCCTGATTAACTGGGGATCTGCAAGAGGAAAAATAACGTTTAAATAGTCCCACATGTTGCAAGTCAGGTACTCATAAACAGTTAATTAGATTAACCAGTTTCTGGCCTGTACCTAGGGTTGCCAGCTCTGGCTTGGGAGATTGTTCGAGATTTGTAGATGGTGCCAGGGGAGGTCAGGGTTTGGAGAGGGGAGGGAAGCCAAAGCCTTAATTTCCTGATCTTTGCACTCTGGAGATAAATCAACATCCTGAGCGAACTCCAAGCCCCACCTGTAGGTTTGCAACCTACCTGTACCATTTCAGTCTCTCCGTTTTACACAACTGAACACTTCTTCATTCAAATCAAAACCAAAAAGAAAATATCTGCACACCAAAAATCAGGTTTCATGGTCAGGGTTCTGTCTAGCTATCTGATTTATGCGCTGAAAATGTGTATGGAGTAGCATGCAATCATGTGCTCCTGCCAAATGAGGTCCAAAGTGGTCTCATCCAAACACAGGTTTATTACTTCATATGATGTTTATTTCAGTGAAGCAGTCATGTTAGTTGTTCGTATGTATATATGTATTACATTTGTAGCCCACCTTTCCTACAAGTTGCTCAGCCCTAGGATGGCAAACATCAGCCTCCCCTCCTCCATGTAACCCTCACAACAACCCTGTGAGGTTAATTAGCCTGAGGCAGTATGACTGGCCCAAGGTGAACCAATGAGCTTCATGGCAGACTGAGGATTTGAACCTGGGTCTCCCAGATCTTAGTCCAATTCTTTAATACAGCGTAATCCTATACAGTTCCACCATTCTGAGCCTATTGAAATCAATGAAGATTGACTAGAGTAACTGTAGATAGGATTCCCCTAAAAGACTAATACATGTATTTTCAGATTTATTATCTACTGCTTATGATAACTGAAGAGCAATCTTTGAATTGTTCTGGAGACCATCCCATTGTACTTTGGCTGATTCAATATGTATGAATGTTATATTTCAGGAATTTATGTATGCATTTTTAATCTTGAACAAGTCCAATGTTAGACCAGTTTACAATTTCGAGACAGGTCTAGTCACAAACCATGTGGCAAACACATGTACAAAAAATGATGTGGAGTGATGCCTCACATTTTATCCCCACTTTTCACCATAGCTAAATCCTCCTTTAGTAGATTTATTACCTAGTCAGTGCTAGACCAACCCGCAGCCAACCTGGAAAGTTAGAAGAACGTATCTATACCAGTGCAAGGATAAGATGATTTTCCTCTAAAACAGGCTGAATGTGTGGCTGTGTCTGCGTCTGCCTCTCTCATATTGGATGGTAGGGAACTAGTTGTAATGAATAAATGTACTGGGTATGACATGAAAGTATATATAGTCTGAATCCACACGACCATCTCCATTCTTGTCCTGTCTTGTTCTGAAACTCCCTGATCCTTGCAAACACTTGATTACACTTGCCTGCATATGACCATGTCACTTCACTGCATCTGGAAACTGGGCTGGCTTATGTGCCCTTCAAATCCATATCCTGCAGTTTTCAGGATTTATGCTCACAATCATGCTGTCAAAATATTATGCAGGAAGGAACAGCAATTTGCAATAATACAGGAGGAATTTCTCAGCCATAACTTTGCAATGCATATGCCCCCCCCCAAAAAAAGGTTTTCTTTGTCCAGGATCTTATATAATATCACACCATCATAATGTTTAATCTTTACCACCTCATTTCCTACAAAAACAGCTCTAGGAATCTTGCCAGCACACCTAGATGGCTGGGTGGAAATGGAGGTGACCTGTGGAAAAGTTCAAGTAACAATTTCCAAAATCACTGAAGCCTTTTCAGGTGGTCTCTCTCTTCTTTGTTGACCACATCTTAAGGATGGTTAAAACTGCAAAGGAGCCTGCAAATAGTATGAAAACCATTAAAAAGCCATCTACCCTCTACATCCTGGAAAGTCTTAATAAAGTCTTGAAAGAAAAATACACAGCTTTAAGTGGTACATAGTTAAAAAGAGCTTCTGGCTTTCTCTAGCTGCGTTCCACAGTGTGGCCCTGCACAATGATTACTAAACAAGATGATCTCTCTGCATGGGAACCCATAGCAAAAGATGCCATGGCAAGATTAATATCAGTGGGAATCCCAAAGTTTAAGAATTCTAGCAATTAATTTTAACCCTCCCTCCCATGTATTCTTTGGTTCTTTCTGAAGCAGAATGTAATGTTGCTGGGCCTTCTTCCTGATCTAGGCTTTCACAAACCCAGTTATTATTAATACTCCTAAGACTAGATGAGGTCATTCAGGAAGTGATCCTTCTGTTCCATGAAAGGATGTGAACAGACATGTAAAGGAAGCTGGACTATCTGGCTCATTGTAACCAACGTATCAGAGGCCAGGGACCAATCTGTCTGGAAGAACACTGAATTTTTGCTTTACACGTGTCAAATTGGCCACTGGATGCACCACAGTGCATAAAGCGCTTTAAGGTAACGACCTCAATCAATATTGAAACACTGTGAGACCAAATGTTAATTTTACAAATTTAAATTTTACAAATTTAAAGAGACTTGTGGCGCAGAGTGGTAAGCTGCAGTACTGCAGTCCAAGCTCTGCTCACGACCTGAGTTTGATCCCAACGGAAGTTAGTTTCAGGTAGCCGGCTCAAGGTTGACTCAGCCTTCCATCCTTCCGAGGTCAGTAAAATGAGTACCCAGCTTGCTGGGGGTAAAGGGAAGATGACTGGGGAAGGCACTGGCAAACCACCCCGCAAATAAAGCACTCTGCCTAGTAAACATCAGGATGTGATGTCCCCCCATGGGTCAGGAATGACCCTGTGCTTGCACTGGGGACCTTTACCTTACATAATAGATGGAAAACAGAGGTGGAGGGAAAGTTACTCAGACCAAGTCAGAGTACACAGCTGAGGAAATATTTTAATCATCTCCTCTCCTTCAACGTACTGTCTGCTGTACAGCATTGGATTGTGGCAAAAAGGTAGATGTTGATTTTCAGTTGAAATTGGAGCTGAGCCCCCTGTTCAGCACAGTGTTCCCCCACCAAGTTCTTTCCAAAAGATCCCCTCACACACACACATCTCTTTCAGTTCACTGCTGATCCAAAGAACTATTGAACTGTGATTCATAGAATTATGCAAAAAGGTCCCCGGCCAGCGCTAGCACAAGAACCCAATGCAACAGACGCTGCAACTTATTTTCAGATCCAGAAATGACACAGAGGCAGAAACATCTGGCTTTATGCCACTTTATTTTTACTGAGGGCTGTCCATAAATCCTTAAAAGCTTTCCAGATCGTATTGTGTTTCTATATTATTGAGAGACCGTGGTCTTTATTTCTCCTTGCGCTTGCAAATTTATCAAACTTTAGGACATGACTGAAAATTCGAAGGGGAGGGGGGAGAATTTGTGATGTCTGCTCTATTAGACCCCTTCAAACATTCATTTTTTGAATGGTTGCTGAAGTTCCTCATCCCATGAATCCTGTTTCCACAGCAGAATTCTCCCTCCCTCCTATTGACACGGTTAAAGCTAATATTTGAACCAGACCTTCGCGGCCAATTGGTCTCAAGATTTCCCTCACATTCAGCCTCGAGTTCCTTTCTTCTTCTGGGGCAACAGCTACTCTTAAACAGAATATTAAGTACTATGGAATTATACCACAAAGTTTTCTTTGGATCATGGATCATGACTTTCACTAATAGGTCATTTCCTATAATGTAAATAAAAAAGGAATTTGATCCCAGAGCACATTGCTTTATAGGGCGTAAACACGTGATCGCTTTAGCCTCCTTTATTCCGTTTCAGCCAGGATTCACCCAGGATTGAACGCACATTCAGCAAAATCGCATGCATTCGATCCTGGCTGAATCCTGGCTGAAACAAGGGAATAAAGGAGGCTAAAGCGACCATGCGTTTTCGCCCGTAGTCTTCCTATTTACTGTCTGGCTTGTCTCACTTGTTTAAGTATTCTGGGTCTAATTGTTCATCAAACATCTTGCTGTGGCATATTAGGATGCCTTAAAAAAAAAGCAGTTCAGAAAATTCTTAAGCAAACTTTTACTAGCTTCCTTTATTTACAAAGCAATCCCATGCAGAATTATTCAATTTCCTAACATTTTCTATGCAGAATTATTCCAGTCAAAGTCTAAGTGCATTGAAATCAATTCTAGGTAGGATTGCACAGTATATTTCCCAGAGAGATGATGTACATACATAAACATAGGCCTAACAGTCCTGTTTTAATGCTACATATACCTACATTGTATCAACATTCCTGCTCATCTTACTGCCCCATGTTATAAATATAAGCACACCTCTCAGCTGTAATTGAAGGCTGTCAGGTCTGCCTTTGGGAAATTCCTGGGTATTTTAGATAGGGATAGGGATGCTACAGCAGGAGGCCTCCCAGCAGCCTGACTATTTGTCTGCCAGTGCCTTAGGTGCCAGTGAGAAGAAATGTGGGGACACTCTAGAATTTTACAAAAAAAACCTCTATGATAAAACCATAGAGTTTTTGTAAAGGCCAGAGTGTCAGAAGTGATGCAAGTGCGCCAGCGCAACCCCAGCATGCTAGCCTCTGCCCCCAGTTTCTCCCAGGGGTTGCTGGCTGCAGCTTGATAACCCCAGGAGGGATGAATCTCACTTTGTGATGTCATGAATTGGGATGTTCCTTCCTAGGACTGCCACCTCCAGGTTAGAAAATTCCTAGAGATTTGGGGATGGAGTGGGGTTGCCAGCATCCAGGAGGGGCCTGGAGTTCTTCCAGAATTACAATAGATCTTCAGACTACAGAGATCAGTTCCCATGGTGGAAATGGCAGTTTTAGAAGGCAGACTCTATGGCATTGCATACCTGATATGCTCCTTCCCCTCCCTAACCTCTGCTCTCCCCAGGCACCACCCCCAAAATTCTAGGAATTTGCCAAGCTGGAGTTGATAACCCTAGGGTGGACCCTCGGGAGGGGAGCGTTTAGGAAGGGCAGGGACCTCAGCAGGATATTACGTAGAGCAGGGGTCCCCAATGAGGTGCCTCTGAGTGCCATGGCATCTGCCAGCACTCTTTCTGGCACCCACCAAGTGTTTTTAGGAAGTGGGCTGGGCCAGATGAGCCCTGCAAAGCTTCTGATTGGCCATTGGAGATTTGCTTGGCTGTGTAGGGTTGTTGTTTTTTAAGTTGCTTCAGCAGCATCTGCTACCACAATACACTATGTTCAGTTTAAAAGGCATCCTATTAAAAAGAGCTCCTGTCTGAATTGTGGAAATATTGCTACTAGAGTTATGCATAACCTCACTCTCTGACATTTTGTGGTTGGCTCTGCCTCCTGCAACAGGCTTTTTGTGATTGTGTCCATCACCTTTGTGATGTCATTTCCTGTGATGCTACTTCCTAAGACTAGCATTTCCAAAGGCACCTACAAGCTCCAAAAGGCTGGGAACCCCTGATATAGAGCCGACCCTCCTAAGCAGTCAGTTTCTCCAGTTTCTCTGTAGTCTGGATATCAGTTGTAATTCCAGGAGATCTCTAGACCCCACCTGGAGGCTGGAACCCCAATTACTTCAATTTCAAAGGTCAAATGATGGCATAGCCTGTGGTGGCACTACCAGGTTCAAGATTAAGTCCTCTGTCTTCTCCCCTTTCTGTGAGGGCACATCCTCCAGGCAAAATTTGGTATAGGCATAATTCAGGCTGAGCATGTGCAAGTCCAAAAACAAATCTTCTATAAAGTAAATGAAATCTTATACTACAATCCTAAACAGGGTTAAACCATTCTAAACCTATTGACTCCAATTGACTTAATGTGTAAGTTTGCTTAGCGCTGTACAGTTAAGTTGGCAACCCTTGTCTTGTAATTGTGTCTTATAAACCACTTATAAGAACCTAGGGAGGAAGATCTGAAAGGCTGAGAAATAGAGATTTCACCCTTTCCCCAATAATGAGTATGACCTAGGGGGTTGGTTTTAAAGGTAAAAAGGTAAAGGTTCCCTGTGCAAGCACCAGGTCATTCCTGACCCATGGGGTGACATCACATCCCGACGTTTACTAGGCAGACTTTGCTTATGGGGTGGTTTGCCAGTGCCTTCCTCAGTCATCTTCCCTTTACCCCCAGCAAGCTGGGTACTCATTTTACCAACCTCGGAAGGATGGAAGGCTGAGTCAACCTTGAGCCGGCTACCTGAAACCAACTTCCGTTGGGATCGAACTCAGGTCATGAGCAGAGCTTGGACTGCAGTACTGCAGCTTACTACTCTGTGTCATGGGTTGGTTTTACCAAGTATTTTAATACATCTCTGGCACTGCCTATTCAAGGGGAAGTGGAAATCCAGTTGAAAGAAAAACATACTCTTAAGATTTTAATTTCTGAAGTAATTTAGTAGACGTTATTAAGCAAATATAGATTTCCTTGACAGACTCACGATAGCCCATAATTTGTAAACTGCAAACAACTGTTACAAAGTCAAAAAATTGCTAATGTTATAAGGCTAGGAGAGAAAACGTGCCCTTTATTCTTTTGACTCAAATATGCAGATTTGTGTGTGTTAAGTGCGGTCAAGTCGCTTCCGACTCATGGTGACCCTATGAATGAAAGTCCTCCAAAATGTCCTACCTTTGACAGCCTTGCTCAGATCTTGCAAATTGATAGTCACCTACAATTTTTACTCCAATAAAAGACTAGTGTTGTTGTTTTTTCCAGGCAGGTTGTAAAAAAAAGGGGGGGTGTCTCTTAAATTTGCATTCAAGTTACAGTCATGTTTGGGGTTGGTTTTTTTGGTGTATAATGTTTTTAGCAGGATGTACCATACTCAGAGTCACCTTCCTTCTAAAGAAATAAAACACTTGAAAAACGAGTGTTACCATGTAAAAAAGAAGAAAACTAAAATGTCAGAGACCCATCATTTGGCATGCTGTTTAGTGTATGGTTCTACCTAGGGCTGTTGATTCGGTTCAGCCCGAACTGAAAATCAGCCGAATTTCCCCTGATTCGGTGGTTTTTAGTTCGGGAGGAACCGAACTCAAAACTGGCGGGCAACCGGGGGGGCTGAATTCAGCGAGTTCGGGAGATCGCGAATAAATTCAGCAAATTCGGGGCCGTCAGTAAGCAGCATAACCGTCAGTAAGCAGCATTCTCCTCCCCCGGCCAATCGGTGGCCAAGCTGGGTCTTCTTCTGGCCAATCAGTCAGGATTGAGTACTGGAGGAATCAGCTGATGTGCGGCCCGGCCAGGGAGAGAGAGAGAGAGAGCGAAATCCTCGTGTGTGTGTGTGGGGGGGTGCTTGTGCACATTTGCTCCTTTCTGTGGCTGCAGGGGGTGTATTTTTTGGGGTACAGACACAAAACTTTCAATGGAGCTTCAGATGAAGCTTCTTAAGATACCCCCCAAGTTTTGTAAACATTGGGTCAGGGGGTCCCGAGATATGGGCTCCCCCCTTTTTCTTTCCATGGCTGCAGGGGGCACATTTTTGGGGGTACAGACCCCAAACTTTCAGTGGAGCTTCAGATGAAGCTTCTTAAGATACCCCCCAAGTTTTGTAAACATTGGGTCAGGGGGTCTCGAGATATGGGCTCTCCCCCTTTTCCCTCCCCCCTTTTTCCATTTATGTGGCTGCAGGGGGCGCTTTTTTGGGGATATAGCCCCCAAACTTTTAGAATAGCTTCAGTCAATTATTCTTAAGATACTACCTAAGTTTTGTAAAGATGGGTTCACTGGGGGCAGAAATATCGCCTCCCCCCTTTTCTCTTTCCGTGGCTGCAGGGGGCGCATTTTTGGGGGTGCAGATCCCAAACTTTGAGTGGAGTTTCAGACCAGTGTTCTTAAGAGACCACCCAAGTTTTGTGAACATTGGGTCAGGGGGTCCCGAGATATGGGCTTTCCCCCTTCCCCTTTCCCCTTTCCCCTATTGGGATGAATGGATCAGCCGATCCTGTGTGCATCTTCTCCAGAGCAAAACATCCCGTGCCTAATTGGAATCATCTTGGATTACAAGTCCTCCCCTCCTGATGGAACAGAAGACAGCCACAGTAAGACCCCTTTGGGGGCTTTAATTTATAATTTTTCTCCTGTGTATGTGTGTGTGTGTGTGGGGGAAAGCAGAGTCTGTGTGTGTGTGGGAAGGGAGCCGTTTCTGTGGGTGGGGGGGAAGCCAAAGGGGGCTTTCGTCGGTTCTGCCTGGGGTGTGTGTTCCCCCTCGAGTCTCTCGCTCCCTGGTTTGAGGGAGGGAGGTTTCAGTTGTGTGTCTTCTGGTTTTCCCTGTTGCAAAGGTGTTGTTTTACAAGGTTGTGTTGCTTTACAAACTGTTGTCGGGGCTGGGAGCTTTGTGCGTGGGCGGCAAGCTCTGCTGAGAGATGCACATTAAGGGCGGGGGGACCCCTTTCAGGGCCCATATCTCAGCCCCCCCGACCCAATCTTTACAAAACTTGGGGAGTCTTTCAATAAACGTCCTTTGAAGCTCTGCTGAAAGTTTGTGACCTCTAAGCCCAAAAACGCCCCCCCCCAGAGCCGCGGAAAGGTGCAATTGTGTTTTTAATGGCTTTATTCGGCCGAATTTTTTTCCGAACTTTGAATTCCCGCCGAATTGAACGGATCCGAAGTGGGGGAGTTCGGACTTCGGCATATCCCGAATCTAAACGGGCTGAATTCGGCCAAATCCGAACTATACCGATTTTTTTTTAATTCAACAGCCCTAGTTCTATCCCCTACTCAATAGGAAAAGAGTGATCAATGTCCATTTCCAGTTAACTAAAGTCCTATTTACTTTGGGGCAGAGATCTGTTAAAGTAAGTGAGTGGTTTTGTTTTCCGTACATGTCACTAGTGTCGCCAACTCCAGGTTGAGAAATTCCTGGAGATTTGGGGAGTGGCAGTTGGGGAGGACAGGTTTAGAGAGGGGGGGGACTTCAGCAGTGTGTAATGCCATAGAGTCCACCCTCCAAAGTAGCCATTTTCTCCAAGGAGGACTGATCACTGTAGCTTGGAGAATAGTTTTGATTCTTGGAGATCTCAAAGTCACACCTGGAGGTAGGCGACCCCACCTGTGACACCCCACCTTCTCTAAAAATAGGCTTATAATTGTGATTGGAGGGCTTTAAGAGGGGAGTGGACATATTCATGGAGGAGAGGGGTATTCATGGCTGTTAGTTAGAATGGATACTGGTCATGCTGCATACCTATTCTCTCTAGTATCAGAGGAGCATGCCTACTATTTTGGGTGCTGTGGAACATAGGCAGGATGGTGCTGCTGCAGTCGTCTTGTTTGTGGCTTCCTAGAGGCACCTGGTTGGCCACTGTGTGAACAGACTGCTGGACTTGATGGGCCTTGGTCTGATCCAGCAGGGCCTTTCTTATGTTCTTATGTTCTTAGTACTGCAATAACTGAAGAAAATATTCTTAACAAGTTCTGTCACTTGCATTTGCGAAAAGTAAATGATTTGTCATGAGTGAGTCAGTCTTGATGTAAATGAAGAAGTGCTTCCCTTCTTAATTTTGTGAACTGGTTAACACATACGCAAACATGTTATCAGAAACATTCCCTTTGGACAACCGTTTGAGTGCACGTACTGGATCGGCAGCATACAAAACTCTACGGCCTGACTTCTTAAACAAACATGGAAGGCTGCCCTGTGTTGTGTGGAAACAAGAATTGCAATTACTGCTCTCAGTGGGCTTCCTTATTCCTTTTTGACTTTCTTCTTTCTTATCTCCAGCCAAGCACAGGAACATTGGGGGCGGGGGGCTGTGCTCTTAAGGGCAGTGGTGATGCAGCGAGCAAGAAAACTTCACCAGCTGAACTCCTTTCCATTGACCATGGAAAGCTTGCCAGGAAAACAAAAAGATTGGCAAATCTGCTGCTAGATGAGAAGGAATCAGTGTGGTTTGTTATTGAGATATAAGGAGATTTAAACCTCTGATGTAACTTCTACAGCCACTTGTTTTCCTACTTGGAAAAGTGCCTGGAGTCCTATAGATTCATGAATACTCTAAAGGGTTAAATCGTCAGGTTACTGAATCCTTGCATGGAGGGGAAAATGCATAAAGGCATGAATAAGACCAGAGATTTATCAAATCCTCACTTCATGTCCTCATTTGAACACCACCATATGTACAACACAGACATAATCAGAATGGGAATGCAATCCTGTATAATTCCCTATCCTATTTCTTTGCATTCATTGCCCCACAAAGGATCATATTCACTTGGGAACTAGAGGTGTCTTGTCGATGTTGGTTCATTGCATCTAACCTCTAAATTTTCTCCCAGGAAGGTAATTATGTCATCAGAAAAACCAGTGCCCTTTCCAGAAGAGCTCCTGCACCCACCAAGAGGTTGGTAATTTTGGCTGTCACTCTAGGGTTGCCAACCTCCAGGTACTAGCTGGCGATCTCCTGTTATTACAACTGATCTCCAGCCGATAGAGATCAGTTCACCTGAAGAAAATGGCCTCTTTGGCTATTGGACTCTATGGCGTTGAAGTCCCTCCCCTCCCCAAACCCCGCCCTCCTCAGGCTCCACTCCCAAAATCTCCCGCCGATGGCGAAGAGGGACCTGGCAACCCTAGGTCACTCCCTTACAGGAAGCAAGGCCCAACCTACTTCCAGTGTTATATAAACAGTGACCTAACCTCCTTTTGACTGTGTTACAAGGCAGTTATCAGCTTGCACTAGAGTGTGATTTGGGTAAGGTGGGTGAGCATAAAATTAGATAACTTTGTGATTCTTTCCAATTATTCGATGCTATGAGGTTTCCAGGGTGAAAAAATCCATTTTTAAATATCTAGTTTTGGCACTAGACAAATGTAATGACCAAAGCAAAGTGACAATATTCTTTAATGTAACAATCTGCTAGGCTAACTTTTAAAAAATAGCCATCCCAGGAAATAGACTTTCCTCAATGAGTTGGTTTTTATATATTTTGTAACTATGATAAACTTGCAGAGTCTCACTATGTTTAAAGCCATATGCCTTTAAAGTAGTGTAACTAGCATGTAGGAGCCCTGTGGAGTAGAGTGGTAAGCTGCAGTAGTGCAGTCAAAAGCTCTGCTCATGACCTTTGATCCCGATGGGAGTCAGTTTCAGGTAGCCGGCTCAAGGTTGACTCAGCCTTCCATCCTCCCGAGGTTTGTAAAATGAGTACCCAGCTCGCTGGGGGTAAAGGAAAGATGACTGGGGAAGGCATTGGCAAACCACCCCGTAAACATAGTCTGCCTAGTAAATGTCGGGATGTGATGTCACCCCATGGGTCATGACCTGGTGCTCGCACAGGGGACTACCTTTACCTTTACCTAACTAGTATGTGTGTGTGTGTGTGTGCGCGCACATACACACATAAGGGTTCTACTTCTTTATTTATGTAATTTTAATCTGACTGCCAATTTCCATCCTGCTGGGTCACAGCAGACAGAAAAGATTGATCAACTTTACCTTCATTTTCCAGCCCCACTGTTATAATAAACAATAACGTATGCAGAGAATAAGCCGCAGAAATTGTGTTGGGTGTTACAAATTTGATTCCCCAAGCATCGTTCCAGGGTAATTTAAATACTATGCTTGAAAAAGGTATAATCCAGTGCATTTTATTTTTAATACTAAAGGCAGCCTGATAACTTATGAAGACTCCAGATAAAATAGACTTCAGTTTTCAGTTATAGTCTCCAGCTAAATTAAAGCATCAAATGCAATTAGTTAAAACCCAAGTCATTGTTTTCAAGGGCTGATGTGTTAGAAGCAGGCGACAATGATTTTTTCCCTTAATCTTCTGACTCAATATCTGTTCCATCTCCAGAGAGCAAACACGATATATATACTAAGAAAATCATTACCAACAAGCAAAAAGAATGGTGCTTTTAAGAGTGTCATCCTGTGTTTACTTACTCAGGAGCAAGTCCCATTGACATGCATGGGATTGTGTTCTAAATACTCAGGTGTTCTCCTGCTAGTTTACATAACAAGTAGGATCTCACAGCCTGCTGAAAATGAGTGAAGGGAACATTTACTTCAACAGTCGGGCTGAAGTGTACGTTTTTGCACTGGACATGTTCAAAATTGTTATCTATAAAAATATTTAAAACACTAGTATGGGCTCTATGACCGAAGAGAAACTTCTGTATGGCTTGTTGGGGGTACCCTAACCTCAACAGCTAGTTGTATGCCTTTGCTTTTACTGCAGTTCACTTTTTTTCCCCTGCCATCAAGTCACAGCTGACTTATGGCAACCCCATAGAGTTTTCAAGGTAAGAGATGTTTAGAGGTGGTTTGTTGTTGCCTGCCTCTGCATCACGACCCTGGTATTCCTTGGAGGTTTCCACCCAAATATTAGCCAGGGTTGACCCTTCTTAGCTTAGAACATAAGAAAAGCCATGCTGGATCAGACCAAGGCCCATCAAGTCCAGCAGTCTGTTCACACAGTGGCCAACCAGGTGCCCCTAGGAAGCCCCCAAACAAGACGGCTGCAGCAGCATCTTGCCTGTGTCTCACAGCACCTAATATAATAGGCATGCTCCTCTGATACTGTGGAGAATAGGTATGCATCATGGCTAGTATTTGTGTTGACTAGTAACCATGGATAGCCCTCTCCCCCATGAACATGTCCACTCTCCTCTTAAAGCCTTCCAAGTAGCAGCCATTTCCACATCCTGAGGCAGGGAGTTCCACAATTTAACTATGTGTTGTGTGAAGAAATACTTCCTTTTGTCTGTTTTGAATCTCTCACCCTCCAGCTTCAGCAGATGACCCCACATTTTGGTATTACGAGAGAGGAAGAAAAGCATCTCCCTATCCCCTCTCTCCATAGCTTGAAAAATTTTATAGACCTTTATCATATGTTCCCCTTAACCTCCTTCTTTCTAATCTAAACAGCCCTAAGCATTTTATCCACTCCTCATTGGGCAGTTGCTTTAGCCCCCAGATCATTTTGGTTGCTCTTTTATTCCTCTGAGATCTGACAAGATCAGGTGAGCTTCAGAGAGTCTTTGTCCTTGAAATCTTGACATTTCCCCCTAGAACTATGGAATATTTTTTCAGTGTTGCCCAATAATTAATCTGGAATCCTCTAAACCTCAAAATTATTATTCGTATGAGAGTGGGGAGTCAAATAAACTCCTTCCTTTCTCTCAGGTGAAAACTGCTCAGACAAATCAGCTGCCTGTTCCTCATCTCTAACAGCATCTAAGGTGTTCCTGTTGTCTTCTAGCCATCTGCCCTATATGGACCAAAAGAAGTAAATGTCCTCAAACCTTTCTCTTGTACTAGTTGGATGGCACTACATCTACACGGACAAAGTGAGAAGCAAAAGAAAGGAAAGAAAGCTTCTCCCACACTACTACTATAGGTGCAGCTTGGTGGAAGAGTGATACGTGAGCAGAACTCTGCTTTGCTTCCCGTTTGGGGAACAGTCATTAAACCACAGAAACCTCCCTTCTGCCCTCTTCCTCGCATTTTCATATCAGACACTTGTGACCACACTGTGAACTGCTCCAACAACGGCTGTTAGTACTACACTGAACAACCCTCAATGTCTGTATATTGAGCATTACCGTGCAAAGGACTGCAGACGGAGGTGCTTGATTCTTTAACATATACACAAATTGTATATGTTGTAACAGCAGGAGATCTCCAGCTAGTACCTGGAGGTTAATCAATTCAAAAAAACAGCACAAGCTCTACAGTTAGCAAAAGACAAATGCTATATTCAAAGGCAATGAATATAAGGTGACACATTACCATAAACACGAAATCAAACTAAACCATAGGTATACAGACAAAAACAATGCGTAACAACAGCTAAATAGATGGAATTCAACAAGGTAAGTAGGCTACAAAGTTCATTCCCAAAGTTGGTAAGCGCAGTGGTTGATCCTGCTGAAAGCAATCAGGAATGGGAGCTGATAGACATGTGCAAAACGGCGGTTGTCGAAGAAGAGTTGGTCATGCGCAGTAACACAATTGAAAGTAAGTGAAAGCTGGAAAAGATGAACATGCACAGTGGACAAAATTGCCGAAAACGGGAGTAGCACAACTTTCAAAATGATAATAATTTGGTAGCTGTCTAGAAATTCAAACTGTATTTGCAGTTACATTTTAAAGCACTGCATGCGGACGAGTTTTTAACTAAAATTCACTATCAAAATGCTCAGGTATAGTTCCTACCATCCTTAATTTAAAAAGAAACCAAACAAGTTTTTTAAATATATATACTGAGAAATCAAATCTGTGTGTTTGAACTCTGATGACACATGTAAAGGGGATATTAAACATGAAACAACCAATTTTGAAATATTGTGCAGCTGTAGGCATTGCCTCGGAATCTGTTATAATATGAGTCTCTTCTCACTCCGACTCACTCACCAAGGGATAAGATTTGATGTCAAGTTCATGATTAGGAAAGAGTAACTGGTACCGTGTGCTGGTTTATATGCTCTTCAGGCAGTGTCAGCCCCTTTCTAAAGCCTTCTGCTAATTTAAAAGGAAGGCCCTTTAAATTAAACAATTCCATTGCAAAACCCTGTTCCACCATTTCCCCTCCCTTTTTGAAACTGCTCCTCAAAGAGGCAGAGGAACTCCACATTCTTCCTTAAACAAATAAGGTTAGCTACCCTTTTGCCACTCACAATTCAACATTCACACTAAATTAATTTTTCCAAAAGTAATTCAAATAAAAGCTTTGCTGCCACTACCCTTTCCAGCGCCACAAGATTGAATAAGGCATCTGAATAAAATTGTGTATTACAGCCTTCTTTAATATTTAAGCATGACATTCATTGATTTGTTTCTTGTTTTCTGCAAACCTTGACAACATGATAAAATAAATCATAAGAAGAAAATATAGTGGTAACATCTTTTATGGACTTCACATAGTCATCAATCTCAAGCTGTGAGTGAATTATCAGTGCAGCAAAAAGATCTATGTTTTAAGAGCTCCAATAGAATACTAGCTAGAGGTTTTTCACAAGCAAACTCAAGGCGAGTGACTGATAAGCATCATTATTGTTTTCTGAGAGTCTAGTTTATAGTGTGTTGTGTAGGTGTTGGCATATATGTTTCAGAAGGAAAGGTTTGATCAATTCTAAGTAGACATCTACTAACATATAAAAAATATAACAAGGGCTCCTGCTGAGCAGTATTAAAGTACCTATCACACCGTGTCAGTGTGACGGCCCCCATGTTGTGTTTCTGATTATATTTAATATAGAATTAACCCACTGTAATGTAACATATTGTGCAACGTAGTATGGATCAAAAACACTGATGTGGACCTCCCCCCCCCCCCCCCAAAAAAAAAAAGAGCCCAAATCCGGCATTTAGATTTTAAGCAATATTTGTGTGGTTATTTTTCAATTTATAAAACTACCCGTTGGAAGAAAAAAAAAGCCAGGAAGGAAAACCTTCAGGGATCAAAAGATGGAGATCATAAAACCCTCTGCTTTGTGTGTTACTATACATTTATGAACCAGTAGGACACAGAAAATGCAAGCAATTGTAAAGCACTCCATTGCTGTGTGAAGACTAATGTGCGTTGCAGACAAAGCTGGGGGCTTTCCCGCGCTGGGAGAAAATCTAAGACAGCGGTAGTATAGAATCCATTGATGATAACCCAGTGGTGTTAGTGGTGAGCATAGCTTTGGAGGGTGTTAATTGTTTACAAAAAAAATAGTAATGCAAAAACTGAGCGTCACAAATTTGTATTCCAAAGAAAGATACTTTCAAGCGTGAACCTTACATGCATATTATCTCCTTAGAGCACATGAACACAATGTCTGACTTCACCTGCATGTGCTTTAGGAGTCATGATTGTAACACTTGCATGCGTAGTTAACATTTTATGTTCCACTTTGGTACTCACAAACCATGGATAAGGTTCTTTATTGTAGGGATTACAGATGCTGGCTATTTCACTGTAAGCTGGTTTGGCCGGTGAGCACATGGTGTTCAGCTTCTGTGATTGCCCATGGGCCAACCTTCTCATTTCCCTGCCTTGCCACAGTTGGCCTTAAGGATGTATGAACAGGCAGCTGGTGTGTGTGTGTGTGGGAGGCCTGCCAGGCAGTGATGGTGGCAGCAGGGGGGCACGGGGAAACTGCCAGGCAGTGGCAGGGCAAGGGGAAAGCATGGGAAGGCTAACAGGCAGTAAGAGAAGGGGTGGGAGGCCTGCTAGGGTTGCCAGTCCCAGGTTGATTTGGGGGTGGAGCCCGGGGAGGACAGGGACCTCAGTGAGGTACAGTGCCATAGAGTCCACTCTCCAAAGCATTCATTTTCTCCAGGGGAACTGACCTCTGAGATCCAAGAGATCCCAAGGTCCCACCTGGAGGCTGGCATTCCTAAGACCTGCCAAGGGGCCCAGAACTGTGTGTTGTATCACAAGGCTGTATAGCATGGAACAGTGTAGTAAAGCCCTGAATTGTACCATGTTCACACCACGAGTGTCACGGTGAACAGCATCAGGATCCGAATGGGAAGCCAAACAGGCCATTGAGGGAGGTAGCTCTCTGCCTGCTACCAGTGGGCAGGGAGTGAGCAGAGCCTGCAGGCATTCACGCACACCTAGCAGTGGCACTTCAAACTCACCTTGCTAGGAGAATGCAAACATCTCTCCATTCACTGGGACTACTGCAGGAGATAGTTGCCTGCTATAAACGCATGCCTTGTGGATTTACTGTGCTCATCAGTGCACTTCTAGATGAACATCTCTGAGATATTTTGGCAAATTAAGTTTCCCAGATGTGTGTACATCAGAGATTAAGAGCGCAATCCTGAGGGGGTTGCTGCTGGGAGCGGTGCCACCTCCTCAGAGGCTTCCCAGCCACTGAACAGATTAAAAAATTAAAAAAATAAATAAAAAGAAAATGCAGCCATCGACTGCAGTGAGGCTGCGCCACCAAAAAAGGTGGTGTAGCAACACTGCAGCGCAAGGGGGTGTCCCAAAGTGAAAGGGGTTAGGAAGCTGCCTAAAGGCAGGTCCACCCCCGGAAACACCCCAGGAATGCCTCCCAGGACACTGGCATGGGGACATGTGCCACTGGAACACTACCAGGAGGCAGCGTCGGTGCCTGAGTCCCGGGCTCTGCATTGTCTCCTGCCACCGGCGTGGATGCCACCCATGACGGCGTAAGTGGCCCTTATCTTGGGTTAAATGGGCCCATATGTCGACGAGGGGTCACGCCGGCTCCTATGAACATTTGCCCCTCCTCTTAGGAATGGGCTGCCCATGTGTGTACATGTATGCATGCTGCCCACATGGAACAGGTTTCATGCTGGGATCAGTGCTTTAACCCCAGCGTTTCCCCTAGCAATAACGGTGCATAGTACTGGGCCGACTGTGAAAGTATTGGGAATGTTTTTCAGTTCACTACAGAAGACAATGTACCCGGATAAAATAACGCAAAGTTATCTCTGTTCCCTTTTACAAAAAGCATTTCTTTCAACGAACTTGCAAATGCTTTATATCTGGAGAGTGGGCTAATGAAAGCTTTAGGTTTAGAAAACCTTAGCACAGGGATTGCAAGAGTAAATATTAAGATGTTTTCTGACAAGCTGAATATATATGTGGTTTCCCACAAAATCCCACAGTGCTTTGCACTCCATAAATATCACTCCTCTTCCCTCACAACTTTTACTATATGAAATATGTTACCCTGGTCCATGAAAACATAGCCATATTTTCACTGGTCTTGAATCTCAGGCACACATTTATTTACATAGGTTTGAACACTATTCATCACCCTCATAATTAATCCAAGTCAATAGAGGAATCAGGAAGTATTTCCTTTGCTTATAACGTGTTGAATTAATACTTTAGCAGAATTCATTAACAGAATCCTTCCAGACTGGGGTACTGAATGTCATAACCATTCACCAAATAAATACATTAATTAATGATAACACTGACAGTAAAGTCCCATTTTCGTACAATGAAGTTAGGATGTATTCTCATTTGAGAATCCGTATCGAGCAGTCAATATTTACCTCCAATAAAAGTCCTGATTCTACCACACACACAAATTCATTAGGCTACTACAGATATTTAGTGGTGCACAGAATTTGTAGTCTGATTTCTGATGTGATTGTCTTGAAAGTGTGTGAAAAAACCTGTTTAGTAGTTTCTAGCATTTCCCCCCAGATCTAGTCACAGCATTGATATGTTGCTTCTTCTTCTGTGCAGGAATCTTTACAGTTGCTGATACCTCCAACCAATCAAGGGGCGTGTAATAAACATAATGATGCCGTGGCACCATGTAGCCAATCAAATGTAACTGTGTGATTCCATCACAGAGGAGAATTGAAGCTCTCCTACTGATATCACTCTAAATATATTATTATTATTATTATTATTATTATTATTATTATTATTATTATTATTATTATTATTATTTTAAATCCTACCTCTCCCACACTGAAGGCAGCTAACTTTGGTCAATAAATACCAGATCCAATAAAGCCAAAGATGAAACTATAATACTTATAATTTAAAATAGCCTTATAAAACACCTCATTAATCAATTTCTTTCCGGAGCTTGCCATGAAAGATACCTCTCCACCCAGATGATTAACGGAAAGTTAATTGAAAAGGGAATGTCTCACAGCCTCTACAAATATTCAGGAAAGTGTTTGTTGCATTACATATTCTAGGACAGAATTCCATACAATAGGTATAGCTACTGACTCAGATCTGTTCCCAGTCCCAGCCACCTAACCTTCATTTGATGGTGAAAGGGCATTGTCGACGGAGTTTGTTTGAACACAATAGGTTTGTGCCACAGGAGCTATATATATTACTGGTAGGTATGCCACAAATCCCAGACCTGGATAGGCCACGCTAGGCTGGTCTTGTCAGATTGTGGAAGCTAAGCAGGATCAGCCCTGGTTAGTATTTTGATGTGAAACTGCCAAGGAAGTCCAGGGTCATGATGCAGAGGCAGGCCATGGCAAACCACCTCTAAACCGTTTCTTGCCTTGGAAACCCGAACGGTCTCCATACGTCAGCTGCAACTTGACAGCACTTTCCACCACCATGCCACAGGTAAAGTTGCCAGGGGGGTGGTTTTGGTGGGCAATTGCCCACCAATCCATACAGCCACTCCAGAGCGGCAATCTTACTCGTGCGCGATGACGTCACTTTCGGTTTTACTTCCAGAAGTGCAGCATTGTGTTAAATCGGCCACGGCGATGCAGCACTTCCGGAAGTAAAACCAGACGTGATGTTATCGCATGTGCATGCTGCCATCCCAACCCCAACCCCAAAACCTCCCACCGATCAGGAGGGGGGGATCTGGCAACCCTAGCCACAGGAGTTGTTGCATATGTGCATTTGAAGTTGTTCTGCAACATACATCTATAGTGTTTAATATAAGAACGCATATTTTTGGTATGTAACTGAATATTTTGAGAATCAGTTGTAGTGTGGTATTCATATGATTACAGAGATTTTGAGAATAGTGTACAGAAGGGGGAAATTAAATTTTGGAGGGAAAGGTTTGCATAACGAGGACTTTGTAAAAGTACGCTTGATAGAAATAAAATCAGCATACCACATAGCCACATGCAGGGGAAGATTGGGCCCTAGAGCAAGCCAAGCCTCTGTCACCTACTCCAATGCTGCCGGTGGCCAGGTCAGACATGTGTGAATCTTCTAGAGCTGCCAGTGCTTCTGGGGCCCATTTGGTTTGATCCTGGCCATCAGAAGCCATCTAGGGGAGCGGCCTATTGGGAGCTTTCCTAGAAAGTTAAAGGGTCATCATGGCCTCATAGAATGGTTTGGTTACCTCATACTACATACTTCTTGGATATATGTAAGCATGAATGTATTTACCATGATTCAGTATAGGGTTGCCAGGTCCCTCTTCACCACTGACAGGAGGTTTTTGGTGTGGAGCCTGAGGAGGGCAAGGTTTGGGGAGGGAAGGGAATTCAGTGCCATAGAGTCCAATTGCCAACGCGGCCACTTTCTCCAGGTGAACTAATCTTCATCGGCTGGAGATCAGTTGTAATAGCAGGACATCTCTAGCTAGAACCTGGAGGTTGGCAACCCTAATTCAGTACCAGAAAGTCTTTGTGGCCTGAGCTGTGAAAAATGAGAAATAATAACAATGAAAACACCTGAGAATCAGCAAAATGTCCTTCCTTCTGTGTTTACGTTTAGGATTAGAGGGTGTGGCTTTCAGGTCATGGGGTCTACCAGACTGGCTTGATTTTTAAAAAAACTCAGCAACTATGTAAGATATTCTGCATGCAACCATAAGTTTGTACTGGAATGAATGAAGGGTTGTTATGATCCAGAAATATCAGATGGGCCATTTCATAATATCCAGTATACACTAATGGAGGGATTCTGCTGATATACTAGAATGCGAGTATCTGTTCCAAATGAACAAATTCTTTTCTGGGGAAAGTACATATTACGCACCATATAACATATAGTTTTGTGAAAGTACAGACCACAGAATTACAAATACAGTACATTTAAATAACTGTTATAAGAAGGAAATCATTGTTATAATCTTATGTAAATAATATGAATAAGGTCCTCCCCACAAGTTAAACTTGTAAAAAAGGATTCCTAAAAAATCCTGTATAATTGAATCAAAGTCTATGGTTCTTTTGTTGCCAGTTTTTAAAGGCAGTTACTGCGACAAAATCTATGACTTGTCAGTCACTTAATTAACCAAAGAAAAGCTTGCTATTCATTTTATTCGTGTATATGGTAATGCTAAAAACTAATAGAAAACAGCTAGTAAATTGTCCCCTGCATACATTGGACACAGCAACAATTACTCAGGCAGAGAAGATATAATAAAAGAGGAAATTTTAATAGTATCCTTATTCCATTTATTCTCAGGGGCTTCTGTTTCAAGGTACTGTAGAAATTAACAATTATTTCTTTTCATTGTTTTTGATGATCTTTTTCTATTATGGGCCTATCCGACTTAAAATAAAAAATATATAATTTAAACTTTCATTTTTTTATTCAATTTCAGGGTGTCTTGAGATTTACTTTCTGGTTATAGGCAGGTCCTGGATGCATGGGGAAAAAATAAGCAGCAACTTTGTTTTCTTCCTGCTACAGACAGCTAGTTAAGGGTTTGTCAATCATCAATATAATCGTGATACCTTGACTTAAGCCAAGGATTCTTCCATACTAAAATAATTTGCTCTTCTGGTGTTCATTTTATTGACAAATATGTCTTTCCCATAGTTTATGAATGTCTATCATACGATAGGTCCAAATACTTGAGATTGTTCCACCATCTAAAGCAATTAACTGGCTTCCTACATGAAATTGTCAAAGGATTTCCCTGCCTGCTTGGGAAATCTAACAAAGGGAACTGTTCTCCAATTTAGTGACATGCTCATATGTTGGGGGGGGGGGGAATAGGGCATCAGTAAACAGTCTTCACTGGAAGTGTGGGATCTGATTATAAGGGCTGGGAGCAGGAGACCCAGGTCTCCATTAAAATACACGGCACACCACCATTTGCAAAATGAATACATGTAATTATTTTGATGGAGTGAGAAATAAGATACGGGAAAGTCTTTTTGTACTTCAGAAGTTTCCCACAAGGCAAGCTTCTGAAATTTTGTATTAGCAGCATAAAGACTCAATACTTGCTGCCACAAATGTATGAACCCCTTGATGCATGGGTGGAGGGCACTGTGTTGGTCTAAATAGATTAGCAGGACCTCACATTGGCTGACACCACATCCATGACACAAAAGCAGCAAAGGGGTTGATATAGACAATGCACTGATTGTGGACTGGTCCACCTGCTTCTCAGTGCTGGTCTAAATGGATTAATAGGACTTTGTTGGGTGGCACCACATCCATGGCAGAAAAGCAGCAAAGGTATTGGTACAGTTGCCAACTCCGGGTTGGGAAATACCTGGATATTTTGGGGATGGAGCTTGAGGAGGGCAGGGTTTGGAGGGGGAGGGACTTCAATGCCATAGAGTCCAATTGCCAAAGCGGCCATTTTCTCCAGATGAACTGATCTCTATCAGCTGGAGATCAGTTGTAATAGCAGGAGATCTCCTGCCACCTGCCACCAGCCTGAATTTTTTTTGTTTTATGGTGCTACAAACCACGAGTATTAAGTCATGAAAATGTGGAAAGGATATTGTTACAGAAGGAGGCTAGATCTATTTTCCTACTAAACACCTTAGTACCCTATGGATTAAATACAGAACAAGATCTTTCCTGCTTCTTATAATGAGGCAGTATCACTTTAAGTGCTTATCCTCCATTCTCTGGTCACACCTGTGCCTCTTGGTTTGGTTTAGCTGTAAGCTTCCAGCAAGGGCTTCACCCCTCTGAGACACTTAGAATATGTCCTGTTTCATGCTGTAGCCATCGGGCACATTACAGATTTATTTATAGGTAAGAACTCACTGTGATTGATATAATTATGTTTTATTGGTTGGTTTTGTATAATACATTGTTTTTATTGATCTTTTATATTTGGTAACAGTCCTGAGTGTTATTAGGTTGAAGAAGTGCTAAAAGCACGGAATGGCTTTTCTGTCCTGGACATTTGTTGTCCCTTCGTTTCATCTTTGGTTCATTTTTGACAAATGCCTCAGTGAACAACATTGGAATACTGCATTTGGCATGCCTTCTAAGAAATAAAACCTATCCAGCCATGGAAGGGAGTTGCTGCTTCATATTGAACTCTATTTGAACTTTGTCTGAATACCCTACAAGTTTTGAATTATTGCAGCAACCATTGAACTTTCGTATCCTGAGCCCAACTAGGTGTTAATATTACAATTCTATTCTCTTGTATTGGCTGGATTGTTATTACCTTTGGTATTACAGGTTTCCTTTTGGTGAACCATTGTATAAGTTTAACATCTTCACATGCACTATGTGAGATGATTTATGCTAGATTTAACATATGTGAGACATAGATGTAAAGAGTATTTAAGTTTGATCTCGTGATTTCTCATATTAGATACCTGTGATTATTTGGCTTGCTGTGCTGTCTTTGGTATACTACCACCTGGAGGATGGCAACCCTAAGTAGAGTCGATGCATTGGTTGTGGACCGTCTGCTGACTGATATCCTGATAGTCACATGCAAAACCTTTCAATTGGAATCCTCTTTTCATTCCCTCTCTCTGTGGTTTTTTTTTTTTTTTTGGTCTTTCCTTTTATGCAGTCCCTTTGTCCCAGGTATTTGGGGTGCCCAACCATGATTCACTTGGGGCCAGGCCACATAGATTCTAAGTGGTTTGGTGTTTGCTCCAAAGATGAATCCATGGGGCCAGGCCTGAAAACAGTTAGGTGTTGGTTGCCGTGAGCTGGCCAAACTGAATCATATAGGCCAGCCAATGGAAGGAGAGCATTGGGTGGGATATAAATGGACTGGTGAATGTCTCCCTGGCATATTTTGAAAACACCCAGAACAATTCTCTAAGCAGCCTGAAGGAGCTCATTTACAATTTCATTTTCTCCAGTGCTGACTCCGCCAGTCCATGTGGACACTGGACAGAATGGGGATAACTACTCCCCAAGAAGATATGGATTGCATTTCTAAGAAAGCATCCTAAATTGCCCATAGCCTATAGAAAACCTTCAGATAGATTTTACAACTTCCCTAAGGCAGCTTACAATGTTACTAAAGAATTCTAATTGTGTTTTCTGCGTGCCAAAGACCAAATTTCACAAGCTTGCTGGTTCAACTTGCATGTCCTAATTTCAATTTTACTTCTTTGTGAAAAAAAATTAACCCCAAAATCTTTATTTCCCCCCCTTTTGTTTCTAATCCTGTCTTTTTCTCATTAAAATGTATGCATTTTTCAACATCGTGAATCAGTTGCATATACAAACACACACACACACACACACACAGAATAAAAGGGGGGATGAAAATAGTAACTCTTCCCTAGCTGGATGGACATTTCGTTCCATTGCCATGTAAACTAATAAATATTAACAGGTGAGTGGGGTGAATAGTTAACATTTTTGGCAGAGAGAAGGGAACGTGTTGGATTGAACTTTTTCAGACTAAAGCTTAGTGGTTCTAGATATACCGGTATTTTTAATATTCTGGTTATCATGCAAAAAAAAAAAAGTCACTGATGAACAAGTTTAAGCAGTGTGCAAACAAGGATACCTGCTGTGAAGCGTTCAAATACCTATCATAGCATGTCACTTGGCAGGGCTCATGGTGTGTTTTTGATTAGATTTCACAATGTAGCATTTTCTTTTTTTTTCCTGGTACAACACATTGTGAATGCAACCTGCACAAAACCAACATTTATTTAATCGAAACTCTTTTTTTATTTGTATTCATACTTCCTAATGAGAATTACATTGCAGTCAAAGATCCCTAAATTCTTTTCAGGGCATTTGTATAAAAAAGCATAGCTGAGTAGGGTCTCTGTCTTTAACCTCAACAACTTTCAGGGGACAAGTGGCACAATGCAGAAGTGGAAGGAGTTCTTTCAGAAGGTCAGCCTCTAATTGGCTGGTCAGCAGTTACCCTATCATGTTAAATTGTGTAAAAAATTTCTGTGATGAATTGCATGCTATTATAAAATGCAAGAAATTGGATATAAATCTGCCTAGCTGCATGGCTTATCAGTTAATTCAGAAACTCGATACAAGTGCATTGAAAAAAATCCTTTTTGTCTACGTGCACACCAGCCAAGAGAAATGCATGGGAAGCAACATTGTCAAGTGCCATACCTGAATGCCGATACGACCAAGGGAAGACCATTGCTATTGTATTTTGCCATTAATATATTCAAGATCCAGGGCCGGGGGCAGGGGGAGAGGTGCAGAGACTAGGTGAACAAAATTCCAGGTGCTCAAAACTGAGGGAAATGCTGCTGGGATATAGCAGTGTATTTTTTCTTAACCATTCCATGGGTGTTGCTCTGACTATCAGGGGGAGGCAGAGGGAATCTTTCATCATGTATGGGGGCTCTTGAAATAACCTTGGGTTTTGCCAGGCATAACCCTTTATACAACTGCTGGGTCATTTTCTACCAGGCTTAACAAAGCTCATAGGATGAGTCCATTCTGCTACCTTCTGCTTACGATAACACATTGTCACTCCCCTTCTTACTGTACTGTGTGTGTATGTGTTAAGTGCCGTCAAGTAACTTCCGACTCATGGCGACCCTATGAATGAAAGTCCTTCAAAATGTCCTATCTTTGACAGCCTAGCTCAGATCTTGCAAATTGAAGGCTGTGGCTTTTCATTTTGGATTGTCTCATCATAGGGTTTTCAAGGTAAAGGTTGGTCAGAAGTGGTTTACCAGTGCCTTCTTCTGCGGAGTACTAACCAGGATTAGCCGTAGTGGCACTGCCGTTGTCTACTAAAGATCCTCTGCCAGTGTCACCTTCCACTACTGCTGCTGCCCAGTAGCTAACCTTCAGGGATTCCTCTGCCCCCATCCCCATTGGAACTGCCTGTTCTCTTCTGCGGATGTGGCCATTGATCCCTTAAGGGGGTGGATGCATCTTCGTCTGGTGTCTCAGCTGTGACCATTCCGTCTTGAGTGACTCTGCTAGGAGTTTAGTCTCTTGATAGAGTCTAGACCCCATATAGTATTGCTCTCAGCTTCCCTGACACACACAAACCCCCTCACCACGTTAAGGTGTGCATCCAGAAGGGGGTACTGTACTGTACTTGCACACATAGTAATAGGAATGAAACTGAACAGATTGTGAGTATTTCAGCTTTCTTATCTGTAAAGCAGAAGTAAACTTTTTTGCATATATCATAGATATAGCCTTGCTGATTTAGAAGGGGTTTTAGCTTCATTCACAGCTTCCAAAAGGTAGTGAAATGAAGGCAGTATTGGTTTCACCAAGGTATGATCCTGGAGTTCATTCATAGTTTCTAGATCATTTGTTGGGACTGGTTCATCGACAGCAGGGCCCCTGACCTTTTGTATCTTGCAAGCACCTTTGGAACTTTGCGGCAGGATGGTGGGCACCACTACAAAATGGCTGCCACAGGAGAAGGAGCCAAGCACACATGCAAGAGGAAGGGGGATGGGGAATATAAACACACACATGCACACAGAAGAAGCCCAAGAGAGGATAAAACACACAGAGGCAGACAATCACAAAGGAGGAAAGGGATAGTCCTGGTGCTCTCTAGTTCCCTACATCTCACAGATAATCTGCAGGTTCTGTTTCCATGATCCTGGCTTCTCCAGTGTGCAGCAGGAGGGTTCCAAGCACAGAGTCCTTTTATTTGTGGCTGTATTTGTATAAAGGCCACCAGTCTCTCTTGTTCGGCCTTTACAATAGCTCAGCCTACTTCCCTGAAGCTCATGGAGGGCATCTGGGGAAGCTCCTGTGGCATCATGGCGCCCACAGGGGCCACATTGGGCAACCCTGAATTAGAAGGAGATAATTGGATATAGTGTTTTTTTTAAAAAAGAATCAAATACCTCTCTTCTAGGGTTGCCAGCTCCGGGTTGGAAAATACCTGGAAATTTTTGGGGCGGAGCCTGAGGAAGGCGGGGTTTGGGGAGGGGAGGGACTTCAATGCCAAAGAGTCCAATTGCCAAAGTGGCCATTTTCTCCAGGGTGAACCAGTCTCTATCGGCTGGAGATCAGTTGTAATAGCAGCAGATCTCCAGCTAGTATCTGGAGGTTGGCAACCCTAATGAAGAAGAACTTCTTTGAAAGAACAGAATAGATTCTTGAGTTATTTAATGAAAATAAGGCAATATTTACTAAAGAAGTTGCTTACTTAAGCTTTAGAGTGACCATTAAGTGAGAGCTGGTGGTATATTTGCTTCAGTTTACACTTAGCAAAATGGACAGTCTTTCTACACAATTCTTTACACCCACTGGTACTCAAACCTGACAAGGAGAACATCACTGTTGCTAATGTGAATATCATTTGGCCTATCTGCCACTGCCAATTGAAACCTTGGCTCCTCCACCTTCCCAGTAATTCTGTTGTTTAAATGTATTTTTAGTACCTAAGAAAATGACAAGAGACCTATTTTTTTTTAATAGCAGGAATAGCTTCTTTAGATTGTCAGGCAATATTGACACTCTGTGCTCTTCCACAGAACATATTGCTGTTGTAAATACTCAAGTGCAGAGAATAGGACCAAATCTAAAGACAGATTCGAAAACCATCTCAGCAAGTGTTTCTTCCCAGTAAGACCCTGCGTCATGACCCTTTTTGACCTCTTGCCACCTCCTTAGGGTTGCCAACCTCCAGGTACTAGCTGGAGATCTCCTGCTATTACAACTGATCTCCAATTCGCCAACAGGTCCCAATTCGCCACTGGCAGGAGATTTTGGGGGCGGAGCCTGAGGAGGGCAGGGATTGGGGAGGGGGGACTTCAGTGCCATAGAGTCCGATTGCCAAAGCAGCCATTTTCTCCAGGTGAACTTATCTCTATCTGCTGGAGATCAGTTGTAATAGCAGGAGATCTCCAGCTACTACCTGGAGGTTGGCAACCCTAAATGTGTGGGATAAATGTGAATGGGATAAATGTAATTTTGTAGCAGATAAACAAAAGTTGACCAGCACAGGAGGTAGAAGTTAGAAAAGTGTCCACAGAGTTACACAAAACAATAATCTATCAGACACAACTAGAAGAGTCAAAACATGTTCAGCAGCAGCAGAAAAAGAGTTGGTTTTTAAATGTCGACTTTCTCTACCACTTAAGGAAGAATCAAACCAGCTTACAATCATCTTCCCTTCCCCTCCCCGCAACAGACACCCTGTGAGGTAGGTGGGGCTAAAAAGCTCTAAGAGAGCTGTGACTAGCCCAAGGTCACCCAGCTGGCTTTGTGTAGGAGTGGGGAAACCAGCCCCGTTCACCAGATTAGCATCCGTCGCTCATGTGGAGGAGTGGGGAATCAAGCCTGGTTCTCCAGATCGGTCCACTGCTCTAAATCACTGCTCTTAACCACTATACCAGCTGCCCCTCAGCTTTAAAGAACCCATTTGAAGCATCAAATCTTGAACTGAATCTATGAACGTGTAAACCTCTGTGGCTCTGATGGCTAGTAGAGATACTTGAGCACCCAACAGCTTGGCCCATCACGAGCAGGGACTAGGGAGCTGTTTCCTTTGTGGGCAGTTCAGGTTGCTCACAAGGAGCTCAAGCCTATCTGCTGGGTTACTTTCTGTGCACACAGATAGCTGGACACTCTGTACATTAACCCCTCACACACCAGTCACCACCTCACTGCTCCACTGCTAGTTGTTTAAAGAGCAACACCACTTGGTGTTCTCCTGAGTCTGTAAGACATATGTCAACTTTAATAGCTGCTCATCTGTCTTGATCAGCAGCAGTTTGAAGAAGAGTTAATTCTGATATGCCTTCTTTCTCTACTTTTTTTATAGGAGAATCACACCAGCTTACAATCTCCTTCCCTTCCTCTCCCCACAACAGACACCTTGTGAGGTAGGTGGGTCTGAGAGAGCTCTGAGAGAACTGTGGGTAGCCCAAGGTCACCCAGTGGGCTTCATATGTAGGAGTGGGGAAACCAACCCAGTTCATCACATTAGAGTCTGCAGCTCATGAGGAGGAATGAAAAGTCAAACCTGGTGCTCCAGATTAGAGTCCACCACTCCTATCCACTACACCACACTTGCTCTTGTGCATGTGGGTTGTCACGCAGCCCCATGGGAGTCATAATTTCCCACAAATCCAGCATCTTTTAATTGACTGACCCAACCATGTCCCTCCATAGGAAATTTATTTCAACTACCGTGTAAGGTGCAAGAGTGGCTGCAAAGCAGAAGGAAATGAAGCTTCAGTTCTGTGCAGCTGCAAAGCTGCTCAACGCAGTGCTTGTGTCGAGCAGCAAATGAGATGGCAAAGTTAGCCAATCCAAGGCTTGGCTCACTAGTGAGCATGGTTGTAAAGAATAGATCTTGACAGGAAGGACATGTTTGCTGCAAAGATCTTAGCACAACTTAATAAAGCACTGTATAACTTCCTTTTGTCAGTCCTGAACCTACTTGCAGTTAACTTCATTTAGTGCCTCTCGGTTCTAGTATTTCTAAAGAAAGCTGTGTGCTTTATCCAGCTTTTAATACTTTATCCAGCTTTTAAATCTAGTCATGTAATCTTCCCTCCTAGCCACTGTTTTTCCACTAAACTAAAAAAAGTCTCTATTATTTCTTTATAGGAAGACATTCCAAGCCCTTGAACATTTGTGTGTGTTTTCTATTTTTTCAGTTCCCCATTGTTATTACTGAGGAATTATACAACTTTGAGGCTGATGATGAAGAAACTGAAATTGGTAAAGATTTCTATTCCTTGGCTCACTCATCACCCAAAAGCGAGACTGCAATCAAGAAATCAGAAGGAGATTGAGACTGGGAAGGGAAGCCATGAAGGAGCTAGAAAAGATCCTTAAGTATAAGGATGAGTTGGTGGTGAGCAAGATTAAGATAATTCATACTAGTATTCCCCATTACTATGTATGTGTGAAAGTTGAACAGTGAAGAAATCTGACAGGAAGAAAGCTGATTCCACTAAAATGTGGTGTTGGAAGAGAGTTTTGCAAATACTGTGTACCACTAAAAAGATAAATAAGTGGATTCTGGATCAAATCAAGCTTGAACTCTTCCTAGAAGCTAAAATGACCAAACTGATACTATTTTACTTTGGTCACATTATGAGAAAACAAGACTCACTGGAAAAGGCAATAATGCTAGGGAAAGTTGAAGGCAGCGGGAAAAGAGGAAGACCCATTGAGATGGATTGACTCCATAAAGGAAGCCATGGCCCTCAGTTTGCAAGACGTGAGCAAGGCTGTTAATGATAGGACATTTTGGAGGTCATTCGTTCATATGGTCGTCATAAGTCGGAAGTGACTTGACGACACTTAACATATACACATTGTTGTTAAATGAGGCTACTAGAACAATGCATAATATTTTTATGTGGCTATGTCACGGATGGATGGATGGATGGATCCATTATATTTGCTGCTGAAAGAAGGAAAATACAAATTTAATCAGTTTATATGGACGTGTATAAACAGAACAGAGCAAAAAGGATTAACCTATATTTGTGCCATTGCCAAAAGTGAGGTCCCATGAGTGTGGATCTCTATGTTCTTTTGCATTTTGAGGAGCATAGCTTCATGATGTATCAGCTTAATTGTACTTTGACTCACTGATGTAAGCATAGCATCCATTTACTGCTGCAATCCTTGTAATTAATGCACTGATATTCATAGTTGTAATGACATATTATGTCTCTATACCTGGTTTCCAACACAGAAATGCATTACAAAGGTTGCAAGAACACTTCTCTGGGAGTAAGACCCATTGACTAAAGTGAGTAGACCAGTTTAGGCTTGCTCCCTCAGTTTGCAAAGTCTTACCTTATTGGCTGTGAATCTTCAGAATGGTAATGACACAATGTGCAGTCCTACATTCACAGGAAGAGTTAGTTGTTGTTTTTAAAATAAAGGGACACTCTTATATGATTAGCAGCTATCCTCTCCTTTATAGTATTTTGGGCATGAAAATCCCACTCCATGAATATTCATTGCAGCACCAAATCAAGCCGCTTGCATAGCGCATAATAGGAAAATAGGAGGAAAATACTGCTTTCTGTGAAGAAACATCAGAAACAGAGTTAATGCTTGTGTCCGCATTTTCTAATGTAAATAAATATGGTATAATCACTGCCATGCTTACAAATTCAGCATCCGATCTGCCCTTTTTCTGTTTGAGCATCTTGTGTGCCTCTGTGTAGAAGGGACTGCACCAGATCTAGGCCCCCACGTGACTTGGGTGAACAAAGTTCAATACATAAAAAAGAGAGCCAATTTTCAAATTTCCTTCTTTGTTTCCCAAAGGGACAGCTCTGTCTTGATTTTAGTAAATACTGCCTTCCCAACATAGCTAGGGTGCTTTATTATAGGGTGTTTGGGTTATAAAAACCAAAGAGCACAGACCAGCCATTTAAAAACAAACACTGACTGCTCGTTTCTTAAAAGCATTTAATTATTTATTTTGAATAATTTGATACCCGAGTAAATTAATGCTAAAGCATTTCTCTGTTTGTGCCAAATCAGTGCCTCCCAGTAGGAAGTTAGTCCATCGTTGCAAGTAAGCTTTCTTTCTCAGTAGGCAGTCCATTTCTGTAGAGTGCCATTAAGTTAATTTCAAAAAGAACCAGTAAAGGTATATGGAGCAGGCAGTAATAGCATGGAAAATATCCAAAATTACTAGACCCCAGCAACAGAACTTGGATGCCATTTTCATGCACTAATAATTTGTAGTTTACATATTGAAGGTAACTATAAGCCTACTACTTTCTTAGTTAAGACATGTAGGTAATTACAAATATGTCATTAGCTGTTTGCCATTCAACATTCGAAAAGAAAAAAAGCTATTTTTCCTTCTTTCTTTTCTTTTTTTAAAAAAAATAAAACTATTTACGGATCATTATCAAAGGCAATACAGAGGGTGTGTGTCACTAAGGCTGTGATTGAAAAACCAATTAAGCAGTGGTACTTGAATTTAAGCTGATTTAGTTCCAAATTCAATGGGATTAAATTGTCATTAGTTCAAGTGCACCAGGCTTAACCAGGTTGTGGATGGGACTGTTTACCATGTCGGAAAGTGTATATGCTTGATTTGCCAGTAGATTTTAAACTGTAGCAATCCTAAAGTCTGCTCCAATATAACCCATATTTTATTCAATAGAGCTTGCCTCAAGGAAACTGTTTTTAGGATTTCAGCCCTACAGTGCAATCCTAAACAGAGTTTCACCCTTCTAAACTCATTAACTTCAGTGAATTTAAAAGGATGTAATTCTGTTAGGATTCCTCTGATGATGGATAACTTGTATTTATTTATCTGTGAACAAAATACTGACTGTAAGATGACAAACTACAAAATAGAAGAAATTTCACCATATATAATTAATTTCCAACATTTTATTGCATGCTATCATGACGATGAAACAGGATCTATGATAAGACTATGCTGATCAATATATGCAGTTATTTAATTAAGCACAGACTTGAATCTCAGTAGTTGGATAACCAAGTGCAATTCATTCTATGGGGGAAAGTAAAACAAATGCTACATTTGGGCCACTGTTATAACAATTGCCCTCCATCCCTGACTCTACAGCTGCATTCATACAAATAAAAACTGTGGTTTGCCCAAAATGTGATTTGTGCAACACACAGATTGCACTTTGTGAATTCAGTTGTCACAACAAACCACAATGAGTATTAAATGTGCTTAACAATCTTATCTACAAATCTTAGCTGGAAAACATGGTTTGGTACTTACAAACACATTTTGTCTGCATACCAACATCACAGCTAACTGGCGTTTGAGCAAACCATAGTTTATCATGACATCTGAATGCAGCCTGAGTGGTCCAGGCCTTACGCATTGGCCTGCAATGTGTGTCTATGCATAGAGTATGCCATGGGCACCCTTGCATATGGCAAGCCCCCCTTCCCCCAACACATGCTACCCATCATAATCGGGTACATTTCTCTAATAGACAACATTGGCTTGAACGTCGAGCATTTTAGTTCCTTCTGTGAATAAACAAAATGATTCTCAGTCATATGAAGTTTCTGTGAACCATGATTTGTGGAATTTCCTGCTGCTTCGTCGATTTCCAGGAGGGATTCTATATTTTCATATCTATTTCATCCCCAACAGCTACTGTTTAGTCTGTTTTCATAAGAAACCCAGTTCTATGTAAACATTCATTTTGAAGAGGAGAAAGCTTTTAAAAGGGAGTCTTTTTACTATTCATAAAGGCCATCCCTATCCTTTCATTCAAAAAGGTCCTCTTTGGCTTACTGCTAAGGACATAATTGAGGGCAAACAGAAGGATTTGTATCAGATCTTTAGCTAGTGAAAATATGGATGCCACCACTTGAAGGCTCTTGTGCCACAAAAATAATTGCTTCAGGGTACAAGATGGTCGAGCACACTCACCCCCAGAAGTAGCACCTTCATGGGAAATTCTTTGCTTTGCGGATTATATAGCTGCTGGGAACTGGGAATTATCCATCCCTAAGCGATAGTCTAATGTTATGGCTTCATGCTATGCCGTGACACCTAATACAGGTTGATAAACTAAAACCACATTCCAAACACGTTTCAGCCCCCCGGCCTTCATCAGTGGTCTAATAACATCACTTATGGTGCACACCAATACATATTACAACATGTATAACAGAACTATAGCAAAATAATAACAACAACACAGGTATGTATGTAGGGAAGTATTCCAATTTGACTCTGTGCCCAACATATTCCATAAAATTTATAAAATTAAAGAGCCCACTGCCATGGAATACTTTCTGCTTGTTTTTTTTTCTTCTGGGCTGTGTTATCCCAGGCTATATATATCTATATATAATCGAGCCTTTTCCCACCAACATTTGGGTACCCAGCTTTGGTTTTAGGTTGGGTCTTTCCTTCCCCCTTTTGTTTTTTGTCCTTACCATGCCATTCCAGGAATGGGGTAAAAACCACATGGGAGAGGAGTCATATTTAAGTTCAGTACTACTATCCTCACTCTTACTTGTGATGCTGATGTAGTTCTTCCTATGTGATCCTTATCTCTCCAGGCATGCTAAGAGCCACCTTACAGCCCCAGATTAAGATACCCACTCCCCCCCATATCACATGGATACAATCCAAACATCATATGAATGCTGATCAGAGCTGAGGCGCTCTGTGGACCTATGGAATTTGTCCCTTTAGTCTCTGCTTGGCCGCCCTGGTGCTCCCTTGAGTTCCTTTCCTACATACCTACATTTCTAAAAAATGTAAGATGGTGTTCCAAGACAGCAGCAACCATATAAAAAGCTGGTTTACTACTAAAATTAAGGCTAGACATATCAATCAGAAAAGATTCTTAAGTGTAAGGATGTGTCACTGGCAAAGTCAAGTGAATTCATGCCATCGTGTTCCCTATTACTATGTATGGGTGTGAAAGCTGGACAATGAAGGAAGTAGATTCCTTTGAAATGTGGTGTTGGAAGAGAGTGTTACAGATACCCTGGACTGCCAAAAAACCAATCAGTGGGTTATAGATCAAATCAAGCCTGAACTGACTCTAGAAGCTAAAATGACTAAACTAAGGCTATCGTATTTTGGTCACATGATGAGAAGACAAGAGCCACTGGAAAAGACAATCATGCTAGGAAAAGTTGAAGGCAGCAGGAAAAGAGAAAGACCCAACAAGAGATGGGTTGACTCTATAAAGGAAGCCACGGCCCTCAGTTTGCAAGATCTGAGCAAGGCTGTTAAGGATAGGACATTTTGGAGGACATTGATTCATAGGGTCGCCATGAGTCGGAAGAGACTTGACGGCACTTAACACACACACACATATCAATTGGTCCAGCAGAGACTTTCAGTAGTCAGCATATTTCCAGGCATAACTTTTCCCACATACAGGAAATAGGGATGAAATTCTCAGGGACTGCATCCCTTATCCAAGAGACCCTCTTTGCCAAATTCTAGACAGCCAGAAAACGTGTGCCCATTTTTGAGGCTATTAAAATTCTGAACATAGGGACAGCACTGATGTGTGAGTTAGCTTTCCTCCTTTCCAGGATGCTCAAGCTGTCAGGATGCACCACGTTGGCTGTTACAGATTTGCTCTGGTTTAATTAAAACTAACTATGCAATTCTGAGTGTGTGGGGGGGGTTCCATGGTGGCTGGAGGTGGCGGAGGTAAAAAAATGATATTTTTTAAAGTCCTGTGGGACTCCCCGTAGAGTTCACAAGGCTGTGCCATTTATTTTGCAGGCTTATCCTTGTGATGTGTATCTGCTGACACACCCTAACCTTACAGCTTCACTGCCATCCACTGCCTGGGAAGCTGAAACCTGACAGCAGTACACCAGACTGTCAGATCAGGGTGTTTCTTACTCGTCTGAAATGTCCGAAATCGTTCTGTTCACAGCACTTATTGCAGAATAAGTATAGCTTGAATCTGATCTTTTTAAAAAAACAAAAAAATCTTTTTATTCATATTTAGAACAGAAAAAAGAATGGGGTAAATGTACACAATACATCCAGCTTGGATCTGATCTTGATTAGTGAACTTCCATGTCTTTCATGGACAGGCCTAACCCAGTGGGCTGAAAAGAGAAAAAAACTTGCAAAGTGACTCCCAAAATTATTTTAAAAACAGAATAAACTATGGAACAAAATGTGGCAGTTCTGCCAACCACGAGGCTCATGCTTAGTTGTTAATGGTGGTTGCCCCTGTTGACAGATCGGGGCCAAAAGCAAAGAGATCGCAGTATCCAGAAAGCAAGATCTCATTTCTTGGGCAGTTTGTATACATTTTATGCAAAGACACCAGAGATAGTTCTTCACATGTCAGATGTGATGCATTTTGTTATCTTGCGCACCGACTCACCCTTATAGTTTTATCCTCTTAAGAAAACGCTCTAAAGAAAACGAGGATGTAGAGAGGCAGCTGATGTAAATACGATTATGTTTGTTTCATTGGAACTATACAGGAATGGGTTTGGGGGTAAAAGACGCAAAGATTAAGACCAGGAGCACTAACTCATATCCCTCCCATAGGGATGCCCTGTAGGCAATAGAGGAAATGTAGTAAGTACAACTAAAATTGGATTTCATAATTGCCACTAATAAAGGGGAGAGCCTGTGCAGCAATTTACTGTGCTGTTGGCAAAATGAATTGCTCAAGGCATATTAGATAACACAAATACAGTATGTAAATGATGATTAAAATAACTATACTGTAAGTATCTATATGCTGCAGCACAACTCCTGCCACAGACAGTTTATATATTTTCCCTAGTGGTTCTATGTACAGGGTTTGGGTTTGTTTTTGCAACTTAAAAAAAATATCCTAATGGCGAAATGTCTCTTGACTCTATAAAATATTTTCCTAGTCATTTTTGAGTTTTCTTTCTCCCTCGTTTGTGAAAAGAACGCATGACATCACTCAGCAGCATTAAATACTATTAAAGAAACCATAACTAACATTAATCGTAAGAATTATGCATAAGCTGACACTTTTATGCACCTTGTGAAGAATTGTAGTATGGGTTATGCAATTTCCCCCCCCCCCCAAACAAGTTCCAATGAAATAACATCATTGGTGATGCCTCAGAGTTACATAACGGTAACAGAATTAGCATACATTTTACTAAGTTAATGAAGACAATTCTCCTTGAAAGACAGTCGCTTGTTTTTATCTGAGGCTTAATGTTTCAAGCTGTATCTTTGCCAAAGTCAATGTAAGTTGAGCCAAGGGCCATTTCCATTGCTGCATTTTGACCCTCTTCTTTTTGACTACTTAACTAGATTCTGTTTCCTAGATTGGATGGAAGGAAACCAACCTTCACTTTTACGCTAGGTTCACTACTAAGTTTGCATATGGACCCCCACAAAGTAGTGTTCTTTAGAAAACAGGCATATTTTGCTATCTGACTTAAATTAATAATTTTGTTATTATGTCTATCCTATCATATTAGAGTCAGCAAATACTATCCTGGTGGTCTGGTTCAAGCTGTCAGGTATCAACATTCTCAGGCAATGATGAGATTCTTAGTGCCCTAAGGTTGCCAGGTCCCTCTTTGTCACTGGCAGGAGGTTTTTGGAGCAGAGCCTGCGGAAGGACGGGTTGGGAGAGGGGAGGGACTTCAACATCATAGAGTCCAATGGCCAAAGTGGCCATTTTCTCCAGGTGACCTGATCTCTATCAGCTAGAGATCAGTTGTAGTAGCACGAGATCTCCAGCTATTACCTGGAGGTTGACAACCGTATAATAGTGAGACTTTCCCTCAAGAAACATGTTTACAACAGGGCTGTATAGTCCTTAGGATTTAAAAATTGGGGGCAATGTATACATTTTGCAAATACATATCTCAAAGCAGGGGTTATATGTTCTCTGCTGTACTGAAGCCCTTTAGCATGACCCATGAGCATCAGGAAGGCCCAGTTACAGGGTGTAGTTGAAATGCCAATATATCGTTGTAAACACTGTGTTCTAACTTACATATGCATATGTTAAGATTTGAGTGGTAAAAGGACCCTTGTGATGCAGCACTTCTGGGTATAAATGCATCGCAAGGGGCCTTTTACCACCCAAACTCCCAGTTTGAGTGGTAAAGACCCCTTGTGATACAGCACTTCTGGGTGTAAACTGGAAGTGACGCGATCATGTCGGTGCGGCCACATGCGTGCACGATCATACCTCACCACTGCCCAAAAAACCTCTCACCAGAGGAGAGGAGGGACCTGGTGAGCCTATCTATCAAGGTCAGTATTGTCTGCTCAGACAAACTGCTCTCCCCAGTCCCACATGAAAGTCTTTACCATCACTTGCCACCTAATCCTTTTAACTGGTGATGCCTTATAATGACCCAGACACTTGGTTCATCAAGGTTAGTATTGTCTACTCTGACTGGATCTCCTAGATCACAGACTTCACCTACTACCTGATCCTATTATCTGCAGATGCCAGGGCTTGAGCCTAGGACCTTCTGCATGCCAAGCAGATGCTCTACCACTGGGCCACAACTCCTCCCAAGTAAAGAGTCTTACAACAACATTTTAAAACCTTACACTAAAAAGTGTTTAACTGATCAGTCTAAAAGAAAAAAAAACGCATTTGTTTCAAAAGTTGCTCCCAGTTTTCCAATTTTTTTCTTTTGAATTGTTTGTAAACATCAGGTTGCCCCACCTTTTTTCTTCCCAATGTTCCCCCTTTTACTAGGGTTGCCACTGCCAGGTAGTAGCAGGAGATCTCCTGCTAATTCAACTGATCTCCAGCCAATAGAGATCAGTTCACCTGGAGAAAAATGGCCGCTTTGGCAATTGAACTCTATGGCATTGAAGTCCCTCCCCTCCCCAAACCCCGCCCTCCTCAGGCTCCGCCCCAAAAATCTCCCACCGGTGGCAAAGAGGGACCTGGCAACCCTACCTTTCACCAAGGCATTCCTATATCAGTGTTAGAATCACTGGAACGGACCTTCAGAAAGCAAATTAGGTATCTTCTCCATCACTGGTATCGTATTCAAATTGGGCCTTAGAGTTGCCAGCTCTGGGTTGGGAGATACCTGAAGATTTTGGGGGCGGGGCCTGAGGAGGGCAGGGTTTGGAGAGGGGAGGGACTTCAATGCCGTAGAGTTCAATTGCCAAAGCAGCCATTTTCTCCAGGGCAACTGATCACTATCGGCTGGAGATCAGTTGTAACAGCAGGAGATCTCCACCACCTAGAGGTTGGTAACCCTACTTAGAATATGGAATTTCACCTATCCCTATCAAAGCCACCTAGATTTTTTTTTCTCTGTATGAATTCTAGATGGAATAAATAGCTATGTATGACTATGAAAAAAAAATATACCAGGAGCTTCACCCTTATATTTCATAGAATCAGTGCCAATGTGGTGTGGGGGAATGTTTGGCAAAATGTCACAAACAGATTGGAAACTCAGTGCTATTCACTCATTTCCAGTAGAGCCCTTCGCTGAGTAAAAAGTGCATGCCTTGTGTGAAATACAGAAGCCCTGTTATGATTTTCACAATTCGTTCTACCGCTGAAGAGGATATCTGTGACATTTCCCTTAATTTATAGACCTACTTTTAACATCCAGTCCAGGAATTTTGCCCTTTACTAACAAATTAAATGCTCCAACATGGTTTCTTGCCTGCTCACACTCATGCCCATCTGTCAAGATGGCTTAGTGCCTGATGACAAGGGCCCATGCCAGTTCCATTTGGTCATAAGAGTCTCAGCTAAAACAGCTTTCCATGGGCAACTCTGCTATCATCGGACTTCTTGAAACTGACTTCTGGGTTGCAACATGACAATACTGAAGCAACAGCTAAATACAGAAAAGCTGGACATACGATTTCTCCCAAACTGGACATATTGTTTCAGAAAGAGAGGTTTCTAAGATGTGTAAACTGTTACTTAAAATGTTATTTATAGACGCTCGTTTCAATTAATCACTGGGCCAAACTACATGTTTTGTTTAACATGTGGTCCCAGGACACCAGCTGCGCCAAACTACATGTTTTGTTTAACATGTGGTCCCCACAGCAACTCAGTTTAAAAGCAATGCAGGGGCCTGATCCTGGTCAGTACTATAACATCAAGGAAGAGGGGCTCCTGCATTCTCCCCATGTTGTTTCCTGACCCATTCAGTGCATGTGCAGCATACTGAGGGGACATATAACGAAATCCAAATCTATTTTTTTTTATTTTGTTCAATTTCTCTCCCCCCACGCACAACCCTTTTTGACACGGAACAGTTAGATTTTGTGGAAAGACCAGAAGGAAATAATGAGCACTTGTGTGAAGGAATTCCAGGCTTAAAGGATAACATTTGTATTTGATTTTGCTGACTTTTTTACCTGTAGATTACAAGCTGTTCTGAAGAAGAAGAAAAAGGAAGAGGAGGAGGAGGAGGAGGAAGAGGAGTTGGTTTTTATGTGCCAACTTTCTCTTACCACTTAAGGATGAATCAAACCAGTTTACAATAATGTTCCCTTCCCCTCCCCACAACAGATACCCTGTGAGGTAGGTGGGGCTGAGAGAACTCTAAGAGAGCTGTGGCTAGTTCAAAGTCACCTAGCTGGCTTCATGAGTAAGAGTGGGGAAACCAACCCAGTTCACCAGATTAGCACCCTCTGCTCATGTGTAGAAGCGGGGAAATCAACCCGGTTCACCAGATTAGCGCCCTCTGCTCATGTGGAGGAGTGGGGAATCAAACCCAGTTCTCCAGATTAGAGTCCACTGCTCCTAACTACCACTCTTAACTACTACACCACGCTGGCTCTCAATAACAATAACACAATTGTACGAAAACACAAAAGGGTACAATCCAGTAGACCAGTGTTGTCCCATTAATTTTTGACTGTGATACTGTTTTGATACAGAAGGATATGACTATATTCCTCAATATGAAAAAGTGACTGGTCTATGGTTTTACCAGAGATGCAGAGATAATACAAGATCAAAACCTAGCTTTTCTGAATCCTATCGCAGTTATGCCTCTAAACAGTAAATAGTACTGCTTCTTAAGGGAATGTTTAGACCCTTTTCAAAAACAAATGAAAAAGTAAATGACCCTGTTTTCCTTTCTTGGGGTCCTTTGAGTTTTTCTAGCTTTGCTCTGCTTGTTATCCAAAATGTTCGATTTCTGGCAGCCCAAATATATGAGAGCACCAACCAAGTACAATGTACCCAACCCAGCCATTCCCTATAATATTCCAGAAATACTCTTCCCTTTGTAATTATCGTTTAATATCTAACATACTTCGTGTTTCACATTCAGCAAACTTGGATTTAGGTTGAAATTATGGTGCACCAGAGTAACATACATTTGCTGGCAAGGAAAATAGGAAATAATTTCTCTTTTATAATTAGGAGATGTCTGTGAAATGGAGGTGCTATTTGGTTATCCCCGAATATGCCTGCCTTGTGTCAGGCAATCTATTTGACATGTGAAGTTAACTCGAGGGTGTTTGAGCCTGACTCATGTCCTCCTGTCTATACTGTTATTTCATTAAATGAATTTCTTTTTAATAATACGTAGGAACAAGGATGATCAGGGGGATTAGTACATAGAAGATAGGCATATTATTAGTAAATGCCATGGTCTGTGATTCTGTGCATACTTACTAGAGAGAAAACCTCATTGTAATTTGTGTGGGACTTCTCAACTAGGGTTGCCAACCTCCAGGTACTAGCTGGAGGTCTTTTATTTACAACTGTTTCCAGGCTTTAGAGATCAGTTCATTTGGAGAAAATGGCTGCTTTGGCAATTGGACTCCATGGCATTGAAGACCCTCCTCTCCACAAACCGCGCCCTTCTCTGGCTCCACCCCAAAAATCTCCAGGTATTTCCCAACCCAGCTCTGGCAACCCTATTCTCAACAGAGATAGGATTGAGAGACAGGATTAAACTGTAACTTTATACAAAGTGATTAGGAAGTCCTGCTGAGCCAATGAGAATGTAGCTATTAATATTTTTAAAGAATTATCGACACCACTATCACAAAGCTTAGCAGATTGTTGACATTTAGCACTAAGTGTGCCTTGAGTATTAACTAAAATGTGGCATATATGACATTGCTTTATGAGACCATTGATCAGTCTAGCTCAGTATTGTCTACATTGACTGGCAGTGGCTGCAGGCAGGAAGTGGTCTTTCCTACCATCTGAGATCCTTCAGCTGAATATGCCAGGGATTGAAGCTGATATCTTATTTAGTTAGTTAGTTATTGTTTCAATTTGTATCCCCCCTCACTACCTGGTCAAGACCAGGCTTTGTATGCAAAGCATATGTTCCACCCCTGAGACATGGAACCTTCTGTTAAACATCAAGGAAAAGGGACAGTAGCAGAATGGGAAGGTGGGACAATAAGTAAAGGCACTGACGAAGGACTATCCCGAAGAACTGGACTTTAAGATGCAAAGAGTGAGGTGGTTTGACCCAAGGGGAGACTCTGTTTCAGACGTAGTAGTAGACATGACTAGAAGTTTGATGTTAATTTAGAAAATGGTAGGAATACAGTGCAATGTTAGGAATACAGTAAAATAATGTTTGTAGTGGTGTTATGAAATCATGGCATAGCGGGAGAACAACAGGACAGAATGACTGCAGGGAGGAAGTTGCTGACAAGATATGAATAGAGCATAGACCGACACATTCTAAAAGGGAAGGCAATGAGGAAGAAGTGGCAGGATGTGATACTAACTGTAATGGAGGAAGAAGGTTAATAAAAGGCAGCCCTAAGAATGTGAGTTTGGGGTGGAATGACACAACAGATAGAACAGAAAAAAAGAACTTTGTCAGAAAATATGACAATGACAGAGTAGCGTGAGAAATGGAGGATTTGTGTGAAAAGATTAGAAAACATTGGCTGCAGTAATTCTGAGGTATAGGCAAAAGTGACCAGGACAACAATAATTTCCAAATGGTATGTTGGGACCTGCTACTACAGGTAGTGTTGCATTATTTTAATGTCAAACCAGGACTGGGAAACCTTGGGTTCAGCTATGAAACTCATTGGGTGATCTTGGGACCAGTCAATTTCTCTCTGCTAACTTAATTCACATGGTTGTTGTAGGGATGTAGACCCAGTTTCTTGGAGAAAGGTCAGCATAAAAAATGTATAGGTAGCTAGGCGCACCACTGAAGGAGATATTGGGGCAAGGTAGTACTCAGGACAAAGTAAGGCAGTGCAGGGCATTCCTCTGAGATGGTTTCCAAACAGAATTTCAAAATGTATTTATTTAAATATGTATGTGCCACCTATCCCACCAACCATGGTGTTATTAATGCTTCCTTTTCTAAGTGTTTAGAAACTACTCATTGTGGGGGGGACTTACTTTTGACAAGAAATATTTGTCGCCATTTGTGGATTTTTTCTAGTTGTAGTGTTAACATCATATGAATCAAGTTAAGTCAAAAGCATATTTAATTGAGTTTTTCCAAGAGTAATTAGTACTTGTTTGATTGTTAATTAACAACTTACTAATGGCCAGTAGTACAGTGTGATTAGATTATCTCACTTAGATATTCCAGTTGTGAGAAATGAATGTTAACCATCAAATCATTCATTAACTGATTACTGCTGTAATAGTCTGTGGGACGTGGTGGCTTCTTCGGTATACCAATTTGCCCGCGGTCTTTGTTTGAACAGAATCAGGTAGAATAGAGTATGACCTAACCGATATATTTAAGGACTATGAATCCCACTTCTTTTGTTCCTGCGTCATTTTTATCTGTTTTATCTGACATATGTGAATTGTGCCACTGACTATTTTTCTTAGACTGGTTTTAATGGTAGAGCTTTAGATCTGCTATTCGCCTGACTGAGAAAATGTAGACCAGCACTTATAATAATGGACAGCAAAAGAAGCAGCACAAAATTGACATTCAGCACTCACAGGGTAGATCTGAGTAGTACACCAATTAGATGGTCTCTCAGCCAGTAGAAGGAAGTAGTTGCTATAGAGGACTTTTCCTTACACAGCTATTAGAAAGAGATGTCCATAACTGAAGTTATCATTTATTTACGTAGGGAAAAACTGGGCAAGACTTTGATCCCGCTAAAGAGAGTAGTGCCTCTGGATCATGGTCATTCGCTCTGACTACTGAGTGACTGATCTCTGAGAGCCAACATGATGTAGTAAAGAGCGGTGGTTTGGAGTGGTGGATAATCTGGAGAACCGGGTTTGATTCCCCACTCCTCCACATGAGTGGCAGAGGCTAATTTGGTGAACTGGATTTGTTTCCCCACTCCTACACATGAAGCCAGCTGAGTGACCTTGGGCTATTCACAGTTCTTAGAGCGCTGGTTTCATGAGTAGGAGTGGGTAAACCAACCCGGTTCACCAGATTAGCATCTGTCCCTCATGTGGAGGAGTGGGGAATCAAACCCAGTTCTCCAGATTAGAGTCCACTGCTCCAAACCACCGCTCTTAAGCACTACACCATGCTGGCCTACAAAAGCATGATCTGGGTTCTTGCTGGAAGTCTCCCATTATGATTTTACAGGCAAACTGTAGGGAATGCAATGCAGCCTAAGTGAAAAGTTGCGGTGGGCAACATGATGATGAGAATGCCCCTTAAAGAAGAGTCCCAACGCACATAAAGAAAAAAAAAGTGCTCTCATGACTCAAATCATTCAATCCTCTTCAATTTTTCATCTCAACAAAATAAAATTTCATTCCTGTGCCATTTTTTTCTGTGACAAAATCCAAGCATATCGTTTACAAGATCTTTCCTTATAACGCCTCCCATTGAGTTCAACAAAATATCAGTAAAAACACAGCTGGGCAATCTCTGGTTCTCATACTGTGGAAGCCAGTCAACAAGTCAATTATGAATTCAGCAGATGTTTTAACTCTTGAGACTATTGGGAATTTACATGCTCCAGAACTCAAATGAGGCCAAATTTTCAAAAGTGGCCTTAGAAATGGAATAGTTCCCAAGGGAAGTGTGGAAAAAGTATTGCAAGTGACATTTATTAGAGACCAAATAGTACTAACTTTTAATAGAAGAAGAACATTGCATAGCGAAAAAGTCAGGTGTCATAGTCCACTAAGAGCAATCCATGTAGAAGAGGGCCTGTATCTCACTGCAGATGGTCATCTGGTCTCCATTAAAGCGGAAAAAAGTCTAAGAAAAATGTGACTTATTCACATGCGAAAAAATGAAATGATTAAAGATGTATATCTGTGCAGCACACTGACATTCAGAATGTTAATATTTTTTATATTCCCTTGTAGTACAATGAACTTTCTGCGGGTGAGACCCTTTTTATCTACAAGTGATTTTTAGTACTCAGAAGTACTGAATCTGAGGCCGCAGGACCACTTGGGAGCTGAGAGCAGTTAGCCACAGATGACTGTAAGAGTAGTACAATCCTCTTTGACTTTACATGAGTGCAACTCGATATTATTAAACAGCTCAAACAATATTTTTTGTCAGCGCTCACCACTTCCAGTTCAAGGCAGGACCAATCATCCACCATCATCTAAATAACTCTTTTTAGGAAGCAGGTGTTTCATTGGAGAAAAGGAATTCTTTTGTTCATTAATGTCGGCTGGTCAGAGATGGCAGGATTCCAGGATATACTGCAAGGCAGAACAGGGAGCCGAAACTCAGGAAGATATTAACAACGTCATGTAACTAGATGCTTTTGTTTACAGAACAAAGAGCCATTTGCCCGCCAGTGGTGGATAACCCTTGGCCTTGGCCTCAAATCCCCTGCCTTCAAGAAATGGAGAAAGATAAAAATGGCTAGAAAACGGCCTCCATGGTGATGTTTTAGGAATATCCCTATGTCTCTATGGTCTTTACTATAGAGATTAGTGGAAATTGCTAGAGCATCACCTGGAAGTGATGTCACATGTTGGCAACCTTACACTGAACTAGTTTCACAAATATAGCTTCCCACTTCATAGCACTGGTTCTGGAGCTAAGCACTGGTTCCTATCAGATGAGTGCTGGTAGCTTGTGGCCCAGGTTCACAAACAAATGGAGTTCCATTCCTTTCTCTCTCCCCCCCGCCCACCACCAACAGGACAGTAGGTAGAAGACAGTGGGTTGGGAATCTGGGACCAGGAGCGAACTTGGAAATAAAAATAGCCCTGGAACAAGCCCAGCTTCTTCCGGCTTACATCTGGCCCAATTCGCTATTCAGAGGAACCTAATAATAGTAAATGGGCGATCGCAGATCAACCCTAGTGGAGATTTTACTTTTTTTAGCCAAAATGGTGCCAGTGTTATCGATTATTTTCTGGTTTCATTAGATCTCTTACCTCTAATCAATAATATGGAAGTCTGTGATTACATGGGCAGTGACCATCTCCCTCTCTCTCTTTCGATCAACCAATTATGTGTTCAACACTTAATACCTTCCTACCATCAAATATTGCACCAATCCCAAAAAGCCCTAGCTCGTGTTTACTGGAGCCCTGAGCTTGATTCCTTGGTGCGTGGCAAAATGCAGCTTTTGGAGGTGACTTCATTGAAAGCTGCCCTCCTTGAGCAAGAGTCTGCAGCTACTGTCTTAAACATTTTTTTCAGATTAATTGATTTATTTAAACCTTTATTTACTAAAGAAATCACCTCAAGTTCACATGCTTTATACAAATGAAATTCTTGGTTTAACCGCAAGTGTAGACTACTCAAACGAGCAATAACCAGGAAACATAGAGAATTCAGAAGGAACAATACCATTTCAGTATTGAAGGAATTGTTAACTATTAAAAAGAACTACAAGGACTTGGTAAACTGGAGGAAAAAAGAGGCCCTATATAAAAATTGGAGGAGCTTGATTACAGCTATAAACAACAATGATAATTCAACCTTCTGGCGGACTGTGAACTCTTTAAGTAATGGCTATGCCAGAGTCCCCGCATGTATCCCGTCATCGGTCTGGGTAGCTTACTTCAAGAGCCTCTTCTCCTACTCTGTGGAAAACCAAGGACTTATACCTGTAGTACCTTCTATTTTGTTGAATTCCTGGCCAGATGTGTCTCCTAATGAAATTAAACCACTCATTGATCGTTTACGCTCAGGCAAAGCCCCAGGTCCTGATCTAATTCCCTACGAACTTTTTAAAGTCAACAGTAAATGGTGGGCCAACATTCTTGCTCCTGTATTTACACAAATTAATGCATCAGGAGCCATTCCAAAACCTTGGAGACATACTATTATCGTCCCAATTTTTAAAAAGGGTCAGCGCTCTGACCCAAGCTGTTATCGTCCAATCAACCTTTTTTCTTGCTTAGGCAAATTGTATTCCTCCTACTTATCAAAGAGGCTGTTGGACTGGGTTGAGAGTAATGACATCCTTGGCTGGGAACAGATTGGCTTTAAAAGGGGTTGGTCTGTCCCGGACCACTGTTTAGTGCTCTCCCATCTAGCCGAGAAATATTCCTCCCCCCGAAATGGCACCCTTTATGCGGGTTTTATGGATCTTAAGGGAGCTTTTGATACCATCCCGAGGGAGAGGCTATGGTTGAAACTATCAAATTCTACTATGGATAGGAGGTTACTATGGCTTATTCAGCAATTTCATACTGACCTCACAGCTCAGGTTCGCTGTGGCAACCAAGGAGAACTAACCGAGCCCTTTGAACTGGTCAAGGGAGTTAGACAAGGTTGCCTCCTTGGTCCTCTCTTGTTTAATCTATACCTGAATGATATGACAAACCAATTTCTCAGAGTTTTGCCACCCCCAAAGCTTCCAAGTCATCCCATTCCAATTCTACTCTATGCTGATGATGCAGTTCTCCTGTCCCACACAAGAATTGGTTTGAAAAGATCTTTGCAAACTTTTTCTGAGTACTGCTCTAGGGAAGGTCTTAAAATAAACCATCATAAATCTAAGATTATGATCTTCACTAAGAGGAGAAAAATGCCTCTTTTTCGCTGGGTATTAGATGGCTTTGAGGTTGACCAAGACAAGGAGTTTGTTTACCTTGGCATTCTGTTTTCCCATAACCTAAATTGGAATGCCCATCAAAAAGCAGTGTCCAACAAAATTAAACCTGGGGTTGGTGCTATTGTCAACTTTTTTCACACCAAAGGTGGCAAATATATTCCAGGGGCTATTCAGGTTTTTAATCTGAAAATTACCCCAATTATCCTCTTTGGTGTTGCCATCTGGATAACAGTCATCAATGAATCTATAGATCATCCACTGCTTCAGTTCTTACAAAAACTCCTAAATGCCCCTCGATGTGTTGCTGGCGTTACTCTTCATTCCGAGTTTGGCCAAATGTCACTTGAAGCTAGGGCGTGGTTGGCCACCTTTAAACTACACCTTAAACTGTGCTTTAGCACTGAGGGGTTCCTAGCTTCTCTGAAGCATGACCCTGTTAAATCCTCATGGCAAAAAATCTTAGATGAGAAACTGTCATTGTTGGGCTTCTCACAGGATATGTTATTAGATCTTGGGAAAACTGAAGCTTTTACCAAAATTAAAAAGCACATTAAAGAGCTCGATTATAACAGCACTACTTTCCGTGCTCGTCGCGTCTGTTCATCCCAGTTCTTCGGAATACCCCCTCCACGTGGTCTGTCTGCCTATACATATTATCTGACAACTCCTCGTCTTTGTAGAGATTTTTGCTTGGCTAGATTGAATGCTAACCCTTCTATGGTAATGCAGGGCAGAATTCTGAATAAACCATACTCAGGATCTGCCCTTGCTCTTCTGGCTCTATTGAATCATTAGCTCATGCCCTTTTGGAATGCTGCTTTTACGAGGAACTTCGATCGCACTATATTTCCCCCCTTTTAACTTGCAAATCTAATGCCTCTGTGACTGACATAATGCCTTTTTTACTAAGCGATAGGGACCCCAAGGCTACATTGTCAGTGGCAAGATTTGTTTCAGTCCTTATATCCCTCCAACACTAGATATATGCTGCTCAAGATCAATTGATCAAGGAGCTTCTAAGGGATAAAGGAAAGGAAGGAAGAGTTGGTTTTTATACCCTGCTTTTCTCTACCTTTAAGGAGTCTCAAAGTGGAACAAGCCCAGCAGAGCTGCCCCTGTGGTGCTGCAAAGAAACACTCCTAGGGCCACTGAACTTAGTAGCACTGACAATGGAGATTGGCTCACCTTTTGTCTCATCTCACAAAGTGACAGCAGTGCAGGAGGAGACAATTGGTAAGCTGATGTTGATTACCAAGGAAGGATCTGAACCAAGTGGCCCCTTAGGCTTGGCCACCAACAACCCCCTAGTGCACTGGTCCATCAGGAAGTTTCCTTGCAAATTAGATGGCCAATCCTCCTATGGCTGGGACTCAGCCAGGTCTGCTGTGTTTTTTGCTCAATTGTCCTCACATGACCATGTGGGTATCTAGAGCTCTGCACCACCTTCTGGACTATGACTAGCACAACTGTCTAACTTACCCTGACCTAGTGATTCTGCTGGGTATTAATAACTGAGAGAAATAAATGGGTAGCCATGTTACTCTCTATGTAGCAGTAGAAAAGAGCAAGAGTCCAGTAGCACCTTAAAAACAAACACAATTTTTGGTAGGGTATGAGCTTTCATGAGTCACAGCTCACTTCTTCAATCTGAAGAATTTTGAGCCTAAACCTAATCCACATCCCCAGGAAGCCTGTCTAATGCCTGAGGATGCCTGAGGATTCTTCAATCTGAAGAAGTGAACTGTGACTCACAAAAACTCATACCCTGCCGGAAATTTTGTTAGTCTTTAAGGTGCTACTGGACTCTTGCTCTTTTCTACTGAGAGAAATAAAATATATGTTGTAAAGAAACCTACAAAAAATAAAAGGTAGTACTGAAGCATATTGCTCAAAAGTATATTTATGGCAGCAGATGCTTACTGTCTGCTTATTCTGTGAAAGCTACTATGAAAACCAGCCTCAAGATTTAAGGGAATTATTTTGTAAGGGAAGCTTATATCTTTCTGACCCCTAGTTTGTAAGAAGAACTTATCAATCAGAAATTCTCTCTATTTTTTTTAAACTTAACTCTTAAATCGTTTCTTGACTGTGTCATGACAGCAATTCCATCCCCATCTGGAAAAGCAAATGCTGAGGGTCTCTCATCTTGGGAAAAATTGTTACTCTCTGACAGACCACCAGAAAAGATTGCATTGCAAAAGAATGAACCATCCATTGAGCTTGTTCCACCCACACATTTGGATTCGAACGGAGCACAGGAAGTTTCCAACTCACTTTGATTGCCATGAAGAAGTTGCAAAGAAATAACCTCTCAGGCTGTACAAGACTTCTAAGATCATAACTAATGCAGCAAACTGTACCTGGAGGCAAAGAGGCAGAAAGACCAAGGGACCAGTAAAATATGTTCATGGCAGCCTGCTTTACTAAACAAGTAGGGAAGCTTTACACTGTAGCAAATTAAAGTTCTGGGTGGTCTTATATATAGGATTGCCACATTTTGAAAGCTCTTTTGTGTATTTTCAGAGCCAGGAAGTCTCTTTGTGGTTCTTTCAATTCGTTAAAAGTTATGATTTAATAACATGGTTTAATTCAAATGCTGGTCATCAGTTTTTATGACAGATTACAGCCATGTAACAAAATGATCTCTCTCTCTCTCTCTCTCTCTCTCTCTCTCTCTCTCTCTCACACACACACACACACACACACACACACACATGCATATGTAAGTTAGAACACAGTGTTTACAACGACATCTTGGCATTTCAACTACACCCTGAAACTGGGCCTTCCTAGTGCTCATGGGTCATGCTAAAGGGTTTCAGCACAGCAGAGAACATATAACCCCTGCTTTGAGATACGTATTTGCAAAATGTATACATTGCCCCCAATTCTTAAATCCTAAGGACTATACAGCCCTGTTGTAAACATGTTTCTTGGGGGAGAGTCTTACTATTATAGGGTTGCAATCCTCCAGGAACTAGCTGGAGTTCTCCTGCTATTACAACTGATCTCCAGCTGATAGAGATCCATTCACCTGAAGAAAATGGCTGCTTTGGCAATTGGACTCTATGGCATTGAAGTCCCTCCCCTCCCCAAACTCTGCCCTCCTCAGGCTCTGACCCAAAAACCTCCTGCCAGTGGCGAAGAGGGACCTGGCAACCTTACAGTATTAAGATTCTGGTGAGCAATTAATTTTAAGCATGGGTAGAGTTGCCAGGTCCCTCTTTGCCACTGGCAGGAGGTTTTTGGGGTGGAGTCTGAGGAGGACAGTGTTTGGGGAGGGGAAGGACTTCAGTGCCATAGAGTCCAATTGCCAAAGCAGCCATTTTTTCCAGGTGAACTGATTTCTTTCGGCTGGACCAATACTTTGCCAATGGCAGTATGGTAGAAGGTAGGCTGAGCACAGAAAAGTTTGGGCCTAAACCTAATCCACATCCCCAGGAAGCCTGTCTAATGCCTGAGGATTTAAGGCAAATAGATAAAGCTTTGCTTGTACACTCTGTAGGATGCCAAGGGCTCTCTTGCAAGCCAGGAGGGCTGCCAGAGGCTTGCCTTTGTGTGCTCCTTTTTGTGCAGAGTGAGGCCTATTGTGCCCCTAGCTGCTAACTTTTTTGAAAGAAAGAAAGAAAGAAAGAAAGAAAGAAAGAAAGAAAGAAAGAAAGAAAGAAAGAAAGAAAGAAAGAAAACATAGGTACACATAAGGCAAAGTAGGATAAGAGATTCTCCCTCCCCCCACTGTCTAAAAGCAGTCATGTGGGGAGTAAGGGTGATCTGAATCAAATTCCAATGCACAAACCGAATTCTCACCTACCCACAGTGGAAGCTACCAGAAATGCTTCTACATGGTGACAACTGCTTGCAACAGCCCTAACATGTGAAAACTGCTCACCAAATTGATTGCCACTATGGCAAGGAGAATTTCCTCACCATTGTCACATATTTCCAGCAGCCACTGGCTTGGTTGTGGAGACTTGTCTATGTACTGGGACACTCCATGTGACAAACACACACAAGGCTGCCTTATACTGATCAGACCCTTGGTCCCTCAAAGTCAGAGTCTCAAGCAGAGGTCTTTCACATCACCTGCATGGTGTAGTGGGTAGGAGCAGTGGACTCTAATCTGGAGAACCAGGTTTGATTCCCCATTCCTCCACATGAGCGGCTGACTCTTATCTGGTGAACAGGGTTGGATTCCCCACTCCTACACATGAAGCCAGCTGGGTGACCTTGGTCTAGTCACAGTTCTGTCTGAACTCTCTCAGCCCCACCTACCTCACAAGGTATCTGTTGTGGGGAGAGGAAGGGGAGAAGATTGTGAGCTGGTTTAATTCTCCTTAAAAGGTAGAGAAGGCCGGCATACAAAAACCAACTCTTCTTCTTCTACCTACAACCTCTTCCTTTGATTGGAGATGCCAGGGATCAAACCTTGGACATTCTGCATGCCAAACAGATGCTCTACCACTGAGCCACAGCCCTCCCCAAGTAATGTTCACTGTGCAGAATCATAATGCAAACAAGTTTTCAGCACTTTCTGTCTGGCAATTTTTATGTGAGAATTAAGCATCATTAATGTTGAGAAAAGGAGAATGTGACTTGCTATGTGTTGCTTTCTGCAGAGAAAGGCTGTGCAAAGGTGTAAGGGTGGGCCAGAGATAAAGTGAATGCAAGCAAAGAGGGGCCTGTGGCCATTGTGTTCCCCTGAGCTCATAATTTCTCTCAAGATGCCTGGAAAAATCCTAGGGACCAACCAGCTGAGTGTAAATTGCAGCCAAGCAGACATAGAATGACATATATTTAAAGCTGCATGGATATGTTGCCATTTGGGAGCTGTCAAGTTACAATGGTTTGCCCCTTTCTTTTCACTTGTCCGTAAGTAGCGAGTGTGTCAATGAATTTATGCAGCTAATAACAGTGAAAATCATAGCCCGCTTCCCTATTTTCCTTTTTCTTTATCCCCCCCCCCGCTCTTGCTTCTTTTTTGTCAGATCAATTTAGTGCCTGTGAAAGATACTAGATTGACAATGCTGAAAACTAAAGGTGCATGTGTGTGTGTGTTTGTGTGTATTTCATTGAACTGGTATGAAATGAGCACTGGCAGTGCAATGTACTTTGGTAATTTTCTAGAGGTGAGACACTGCTTCAGTCTCCATGCCCATTCATAGTCATTGGTTTCTCTACTGGGAGTCATTACCTACCAGAGCCGGATTCGAGCCAGTTACCTGGAGGTGAAAGGCTCAGTATGCTTCTGCTAGTCCAATATCACAAAACACCTTCCAGGCTTCGAAGATTTCCTCTCCGCCCCCCCCCCCTTGTCCTGAAGTTATTTTCACCTATCAATATTCTAACATCCAGTCAACCTTCTTGTGAATTTAGATATGTTACATAAGGAAAGTGCTCAAGACGTCGGTGTGGTGTTGCAGTGAAGTGGACAGAAGTATCCATAACAATATGGTGATGATCAAATTAATAACAAAAGAAGAGGAAAAAGAGTTGGTTTTTTATATGCTGACTTTCTCTACCACTGAAGGGAGAATCTAACCGGCTTACAATTATTGGGTTTTATATATGGTTAATATGGCAGAGTTTGCCCAGTCATGGAAGCGTGATATTGAGTGCAATAAAATCAATCTTCCCAAGAAGTAAATTGCAAAAAAGCAGAACTTACATTTATTTAAGTTCAGTCTGTTAACATTCATGTTGCAGTTGATAAAGGATAGAAAGCCTCGTTTAAAGAATATGTTTCCCTCTACAAGTGGCTGGCTAATCCAGTGCCCTGTGAGTGCTAGTATGATTGCATTGGTTTTTACAGGCGAGAACTGCCTCCATACAGACCATGTGGAAAAGAAAAAGACAAAATGGCTACTGAGAAAGAAGGAGGAGGAGTTAGAGGGCAGTCCCCAGGTTCAGTGAAAGAGGAACATCCCATTTAAGAGATAACAACTACAAACTTAGACTAAATTAGTGCCTCTCCAATGTCAAGGCATGCTGAACCACTCTCACTCCAACAACAATCACCTTACCTTCCCCTCCCCACAACAGCATTTGGTGGGTAAAACTCTGTGTGCCAATCACACAAATGAGACAAGAAACTAGAAAGCCAGTGTGTGCCAGCAGTTAGAATGCTGGACGAAGACTGGAGACCCAAGTTTAAATCTTCACTCAGCCACGAACCTTTCTTAAGGAGCCATCCTGTTAAGTCGGCTTGGGACCAAACTAGACAATACATTGTTCCTCAGTCTGCCAGGGACATGGAACATGCCTATCCACTAGGGCTGTCAAAAAAAAAAAATTCGGTACAGTTCGGATTCGGCAAAATTCAGGCTCCCCTGAAGGGGGGCGGGCTGCCCTTTAAACTGATCTGTGCCTCCCGGCCGGGAGGCGCAGATCAGTTTAAAGGGCATCCCGCGCCTGCTTACTGACGGCCGAATTTGCCGGATTTATTCGCGAACTCCCGAACTCGCTGAATTCGGCCCCCCGGTTGCCCGCCAGTTTTGAGTTCGGATCCGTCCCAACAGAAAAGCGCCGAATCGAGGAGAATTCGGTTGATTTTCTGTTCGGACCGAACCGAATTGACAGCCCTACTGTCCACAGCAAGGGATGGGGTGTGCCCGCCTGACTGGCCTAGCAGCCATGAGGGACAGGGTGGACTTGCCCAGACTCACCCCTGCAATGGACGGGATGGCCCACCTGGCCCCACCCTGCCCAGCTGCCCTGCTTGACCAAGCACTAGGGTTGCCAGCTCTGGGTTGAAAATGCCTGGAGATTTTAGGGGTGGAGCCTGAGGAGGGCAGGGTTTGGAGAGGGGAAAGACTTCAGTGCCATAGAGTCCAATAGCCAAAGCGGCCATTTTCTCCAGGTAAACTGATCTCTATCAGCTGGAGATCAGTTGTAATAGAAGAAGAAGAAGAAGAAGAAGAGTTGGTTTTTATATGCCGACATTCTCTACCACTTAAGGGAGACTCAAACCGGCTTACAATCACCTTCCCTTCCCCTCCCCACAACAGACACCCTGTGAGGTGGGTGAAGCTGAGAGAGTGTGGCTAGCCCAAGGTCACCCATCTGGCTTCATGTGTAGGAGTGGGGAAACAAATCCAGCTCACCAGATTGGCCTCCGCCGCTCATGTGGAGGAGTGGGGAATCAAATCTGGTTCTCCAGATCAGACTCCACCGCTCCAAACCCCCACTCTTAACTAGGGCTGTCAATTCGGTTCGTCCGAACTGAAAAACAGCCGAATTTTCCGCAATTCGGCTGTTTTCAATTTGGATGGAACAGAACTGAAAAAAAAACGGGAAAACGACGCCCCGAATTCAGCAAATTCAGGGCGATCGCTGAATAAATTCGGCAGGTTCAGCGTTCCCGCCTTTTTTTAGTCCCCCCCCCTCCGTGCGCCTTCATGGGGCTTCCCTGAAGGCGCGCGGAGGGCGCTTTAAACAGATCTGCGCCTTCCAGCTGGAAGGCGCAGATCTGTTTAAAGAGCCCCCACACGCCTTCATGGAACCACCGTGAAGGCCCGCGGGGGGCTTTTTAAAGACCCCCGCCAACTTCCCGACTCTCGGCCGAATTTTCCCCTGAACTCCGGATCTTGCGCCGAATTTCGCGGATCCGAAGTGGGGGAGTTCAGACCGGCATGTCCCGAATTTAAAAGGGCCAAATTTTGCCGAAGCCGAACTTTACCAATTTTTTTTTCAACAGCCCTACTCTTAACCACTACACCACGCTGACTCTCCTGCCACCACCTGGAGATTGGCAACCCTACCGGGCACCTCCTACTCATGGCTACCCAGGCAGGCAATACACCTTATCAATGCATCTTTTATTCTGCTGGTCCATGACTAGGGTTGCTACGTCCCTCTTCACCACCGGCGGGAGGTTTTGGGGGTGGAGCCTGAGGAGGGTAGGGTTTGGGGAAGGGAGGGACTATGATGCCATACAGTCCAATTGCCAAAGTGGCCATTTTCTCCAGGTGAACTGATCTCTATCGGCTGGAGATCAGTTGTAATAGCAGGAGATCTCCTGCTAGTACCTGGAGGTTGGCAACCCTATCCATGACTGTAATAAATTATTGATTGATACCCAGTCAGGCACTCCCTCCCTCCTTTGTGGGGATGATGGAGTGGTCTAGGATTGGGGTCAAGGTAGGCTGGGGTCAGGGCGCTTTTCCAGGGCCATTTCTCCCCTGATTATGCCTGTATAGTCATCAAGCTGCTGATGGTGAATCAGGGCTAGTTTCACAGTCATAATACCGCTACTGTTACAGTCACATTGTTTCATAGAATTAATTGTCTGTACACAGCTTTAAAGTTGTGCCATCTCCACATATCCCAGAATGTGACTGTTAAACGAGGGTGGGGTTTTCTTATGTGTAAAAATGGAAGCATTCTGATCGTATTTGCTCATTTCTAAGTGGAAATATTCCATTCTCATGCCTAACAACAAGTTTGTTGCAAAATGAGAACATGTTATTGTTTTTAATGTTAATTTGGTTTTATTTATTTATTAATTAAAATTTTACGCTGCCTCTCTAGGAACCTGCCTGAAGTGGATTACAAAATCCAAAAATGATAGAAACAAAACATTGTAAGATAGTGATTAAAACCCAGTATTAAAAACCGAGCCCAACATAAAAACGTAGACCATGCAAACAGGCCACTGACCGCTTAAAAAAACCATTTCCAGATTAAAATTGTATTAAAAGATCAACCCTATAATTAAAAGCCTGAGTGAACAAAAAGGTTTAGCTTGGCACCTAAAAAAACAATGTAGGTGCCAGGTTATCTTCAAGGGGAAGGGCATTCCACAAGCCACTACCAAAAAAAGCCTGTCTCTGATGCCACCTGCCTCATCTCTGAATATGCAACCTCCAGATAGATAGATAGATAGATAGATAGATAGATAGATAGATAGATAGATAGATAGATAGATAGATAGATAGCCTCACAAAGGGCCTTTACCTCTTCGTTTGAGTGGTAAAGCGTCCCTTTACGACTCAAACTAAGAGGTAAAGGCCCCTCACGAGGCAGAACTTCCGGTCAGCGGGCAGAGGTGGCAATTGCCGGGGGTTTCCCCACCACCAGCGGGCACCTGGCAACCCTAGCAATTGCACTCTGTGGTGTTGAGGTCCCTCCCCTCCCCAAACCTCGCCCTCCTCGGGCTCCACCCGAAAAAACTCCAGGTATTTCCCAACCTGGAGCTGGCAACCGTATGGTCAGGGTTGAACACATTTCAAAGACATCATGGATCTTTTGTCAAATATTTTTTTTTTAAAGCCTATGAGAATTATTAGCTAACAATAATGTGTAGCACACTGTTGTTTGTAGGAGCATTTAAGCTGCTAAATGTGTTTGAAAGTTGAAATAGATGCAAGCCAAAATTCTAATCAAAAGCAGACCACTACTATCCACTGTATAATAAGACATCGCTCACTCTGTTTCCTATATATTTTCAGGCATGTTGTTAGCTGCATTTATTACAAAAGTTAGATGCCTATTTGGAAGCTTTCACTTCTGTGAGCTTGTGATACTTTCTGTGAAACAAGAACCATAAATCATACCGCACTGGTTTGAAAACCATGTTCTTCCAGATAACTAGCACTTGTCACTAGATTGTCTAAAGGAAGGGATCAACCAAAATACAGAACAAGAGTAAATACAGACTGTTTCAACAGAGCATTTGGGTCAAATAAGCCCCCAAATTAAATTACAATGCATAAAATGCTCTCTTTTTTTCAAAAAAAAGGGGGAGGAGAATTTTTCACAGCCTTCCCATTTTGTAATCATGCACTGTGCATAAAAATAGAACTATAGTAAAGCATTGCACCTTTTTAGTAATGAATTAAACAATTGGAGGAGACATGGATACTCTTGTACATGTTTATAACATGTTTTATAGGCTAGATAAATATTCACGATTGTAACTCTAACACTCTTTACACTTACCATACGCTGCACGACCTATTCCCCAGACCTATTTTCATGTGGGACAGGTTTTAAATAAAATAGAAATTCCTCTTGCTTCTTACAGATTGCAGTTGATTAAATATTCCACTGATAAAGGGTAAGCAAATGTCAGATTCAATATAATAAAAAGAGAAATGAGAGTTCATACAAGCAGCAAAGCAAACAATCCATTTTCGTACTTTATTAGAAACATTTATTGCCATAATGACTGCATTATACTAAGCAAGCAGGTAGAACTGGGTGCTCCGCACAAGATATTCTCAAATATCTTTATTTTGAGGATTTTTATATCTCTAATATTTAGACAGATGTTTTATTTCCTATAATGTAGTCAGGGTATGAAACACTGTAATTTCCGTTACTACATCTAAAGGATCAAAATTGTGCTTGGAAGATCCTGGCCTGTCATTGTGATTTCAACAATAATGGCAGACCATTAAATGCTCAATTTTTCTGCTTTGATTTTATATTCCCAATGGTAGACTCCTTTAGATATCAGACGGCAGAGCTCTGAGCACACTGGCAAGTGCTCTGCCCAAATTTGCGGAACACATTGCCAGTGTCGTTCTCAATTATTTTGCTCCCCACACAATTTTATAGATACGCAAGTGTGATCCAGAGCCTAAATAGAAATGATGGGGATGGCCGGGTTTTCCTCCTCGATTCTATACTGCTGCCCAATATTGGTGGCATACTATCTAGAGAGCAAATAAGATGTTGCAGTCATTTGAGCAAAGTACCTCAGCAAGAAACAAGACAACACTGCCTTTTCATTTCAAGAGTCTGTTTTCAGGATTTAACCATATATATACACCATATATGTGTGTGTGTATATAAAGTGCCGTCCTGAGTTTGATCCTGACGAAAGTCGGTTTCAGGTAGCGGGCTCAAGGTTGACTCAGCCTTCCATCCTTCCGAGGTCGGTGAAACGAGTACACAGCTTGCTGGGGGTAAAGGGAAGATGACTGGGGAAGGCACTGGCAAACTACGCTGTAAACAAAAGTCTGCCTAGAAAACGTCGGGATGTGATGTCACCCCATGGGTCAGGAATGACCCGGTGCTTGCACAGGGGACCTTTACCTTTTAAAAGTCGCAGCCGACTTATGGTGACCCCTTTGGGAGTTTTCATGGCAAGAGACTAACAGAGGTGGTTTGCCAGTGCCTTCCTCTTCACAACAACCCTGGTATTCCTTGGTGGTCTCCCATTCAAATGCTAACCAGGGCTGACCCTGCTTAGCTTCTGAGATCTGATGAGATCAGGCTAGCCTGGGCCATCCAGGTCAGGGCACCACATATATACATAACCATATATAAAGGTAAAGGTCCCCTGTGCAAGCACCGGGTCATTCCTGACCCATGGGGTGACATCACATCCCGATGTTTCCAAGGCAGACTTTGTTTGCGGGGTGCCAGTGCCTTCTCCAGTCATCTTCCCTTTACCCCCAGCAAGCTGGGTACTCATTTCACCAACCTCGGAAGGATGGAAGGCTGAGTCAACCTTGAGCCGGCTACCTGAAACCGGCTTCCATCGGGATCGAACTCAGGTCGTGAGCAGAGCTTTTGACTGCAGTACTGCAGCTTAACACTCTGCGCCACGGTGCTCCTCTATAACCATATATATACACTATATATATATATATATATATATATATATATATACATTTTCTGACGTGTGTGTGTGTGTGTGTGTGTGTGTATGTGTGTGTATATATATATATATATATAATCTGAGTAGACACCAAAGAACATAAAAAGGGCATACAATCTCTAGTAATTAAAGCTATGATGATGAAGAAGGGCGGTAGCACAGTGGTAGAGCATCTGCCTGGCATGCAGAAGGTCCCAGGCTCAATCCCCGGCATCTCCATTTAAAGGGACTAGGCAAGTGGGTGATGTGAAAGGCTTCTGCCTGAGACCCTGGAGAGCTGCTGCTGATCTGACTAGACAATACTGACTTTGATGGAACAAGGGCCTGATTCAGTATAAGGCAGCTTCATGTGTTCACCTTAAAGACTAACAATATTATTACTATTATGGGGAGGGGCCATGGCTCAGTGGCAGAGCATCTGCTTGGTATGCAGAAGGTCCCAGGTTCAATCCCTGGCATCTCCAGTTAAAAGGACTAGGCAAGTAGGTGATATGAAAGACCTCTGCCTGAGACCCTGGAGAGATGCTGCCGGTCTGACTAGACAATACTGACTTTGATGGACCAAGGGTCTGATTCAGTGTAAGGCAGCTTCATGTGTTCATGTGTTCATGAAGGGATAAAAATTATGCTTTGGGATATGGATAAGGTGACATGAGTTATCTGAGAAGCACAACTATTCTTCCTCTATACATGAAAGGGGAATTCCCTGTATCCATGATCCCCTGAAGCTAGGGTTTCCAACTTCCAGGTAATAGCAGAAGATCTCCTGCTATTACAACTGATCTCCAGCCGATAGAAATCAGTTCACCTGGAGAAAATGGCCACTTTGGCCATTGGACTCTATGGCATTGAAGTCCCTCCCCTCTCCAAACCCCACCCTCCTCAGGCTCCACCCATAAAACTTCCCTCCAATGGCAAAGAGGGACCTGGCAACCCTACCTGAAGCATAGTCAGACAGGTAGCTTCTATAGTGATATGGTCACAGGGTGACCTGCTAAACCAATCACACCCTATTCCCCACTCTGGATAATAGCATGGTGGCAATCCCTTCTGGAAGGACTGGGTATCCACCCCACTCCTTCCCTTGGTGTTTATTTCCCACCACAGGTGTAAGAAGTGGCTCCTAGAATCATAGAGTTGGAAGTGACCATCAGGGTCATCTAGTCCATCCCCCTCCACAATGTAGGAAATTCACAACTACCTCCCCACACACACACATTCCCAGTGACCCCTACTCTACTCCCAGAAGATGGCAAAAAAAAACCTCCAGGACCCCTGGCCAATCTGGCCTGGAGGAAAATTGTTTCCTGACTCCAAAGTGGCAATCCTCTACCAGTTAGTCAAGGAGCAAGCAGCAGTGACTGCTACATGCCACTGTTTATGCATCTGTCTGAACAAGCAGTGATAGCTGTTAGGAACAGTGACAGTAGCCATCAACTAGAAGTAGACTGCATGCATGCAAGTGGGGGGCCACTCGTTCTAGAGGCAATGGTTGTTTTTGCACCCAGACAAATGAATGAGAAAGAATGATAATTTGGATGAGGAGCTGTTATTCCCTTGGCTACCCTCTATCTGTGCCATCATATCTTGGAGGGACTTAGTGGGCAGCTTCTTGGTAAGAGCCTTCAAAACTTAAAATAGGCCTTGGCTTCCTTGGAAGACTGGCTGTGGAGACAAACCCCTGCCTCAGTGTAGTAACGCCGCCATGTTTCTCTGGGTTTTGCAAGGAACTTACACCAAAAAAAGCTAAGTAGAGCTTTATTGCAGAAAATTAAGAAAAATATTTTTTTAAAAAACAAGTTATAGTTCTGTTTGCAATAGGCAACATGAAAATAATAAAGCCATCTCACTAAATACTTACTGAAATCCTATACAAAGGGTTGCCAGGTCCCCCCTCACCAGCGGGAACTTTGCAGAGGCAGGGCTGGGGGTTGCAATCCCCATGTGAAGGGTGATGACATCACTTCCAGGTTTACCTCGGAAGTGCCAGCATCGTGTGGATTGCTCAAGCATTGTCCTTCAAAGACTCTATGGAAACCATAGAGTTTTGGGGGGAGAATGCTAGAACTTCCCCCTCATGATGCTGGCACTTCTGGGGTAAACCTGGAAGTGAAACCATTATGCCACTCACACAGATCACTTCCCCACTTTCAGCAGGCCTGCTTCCACCCGCCAACCAACTGAGGGTCGTGGTCAATTGCCACCATAACCAGGCAAATGGGAAGCCTACCTATACAGCATCAATGATACTTGAAGCCTGAGGTTTTTAGAGCATAATACAAAAGTCTTTCTGGCAACATGAAGGGAAGCAGAGGGAAAAGGAAAGGTGACTAACTTCTCAATAGCAACGTCTTATGGAAAATACCAACCGTTCCCTGCTGACCCCAGACAACCAATCATTTGGCTGTCTCCACTGAAGCTTCATGTCACACCTCCCAACCGGAACATTCCAGGGAATGAGTGAGTAACCCCTCCCAACTGGAGTTCTCAGCAGCAATGGATAAGCTAATTAGGTTTGGCCTGAGAATGTGTCCTTGGTAAGGCCTGTTTCCTGCTAGCCGATTTTGCACCTATGAGAGACAAATAGTTAGACTTGAGTGGAAAATTTTAACCACGATGGATACTGTCTTGACACTGGCTATTGGCCAAGAGAGTTCATTTGAGGGGTCATCATTTCAGGAGACAGCAACATTCATGATCAGGGTAACACAGATGAATGCACATTTTTGGTGGGAGTTCGTCATGCAAGTATGTACTCCGTCAGCCCTAAAAAAAATCTTTCTTCATACACCCCACACATAGTAAGAGGGAAATCATACACTTTCCCCAAAGAAATGGTTTCTGGTATATTAAATAGATTTTTGATTAATTTAACTAGGAAAATTTATTGCCGAACCTTCTCATTTCATTTACAATTATCATTAAGACATTAGTCCTCCTTTAACTGGCAGAGGTCCAAAACTTGCAATTTCTACAAAGTATGGGATAGATTCATTCTGTGGTTTGTAAGATAGTATATTAATTTTCAGGATTTATAGCAAGAAATGTTAGGTTATGGTAAGTACAGTAGACATAACTACCTTTTATGAAGAAAATGTACGAAATAATAAAAGCTGTACTACTCTCAGAAGAACTAATGTAGATAGAGACTTGGCAGTCGACACTCAAGAAGAGCAAAGATGAAATAGCCTCAATAAATACTTGGGGAAGATGTCTGTTTAAATAAAAAAGAAAGAAAGAAAATTAACAATATAGGGTTTTTTTTTCAGTTTCAAAAAATACCATTGCAACTTACCATTGTATTTTCATTCTTAAGAGCTGAGCAGCTTTCTATCAGTTGTGACTGGTGTATGTCTTGAAGCCACATTACTTTGATGCAAGATGGTATTTAAGAAGGGTGTTGTTTATGATTTCGTTCTCTCCAAAGTACTCTGGTCATGGTTAGTATGCATGTTGGGTGGGTTAGATGGTTGCACATTAGCCCATTACTGGCAACTGTGGTTTAGCTATGTATTGCCATGTGACACCAAAGTACAGGATCCAAAAAGGATTTCCTTCCCTGATCATTCTAAAATTTCCCTACCTTTACATTAAACCATAGCGCATAAGGTGGTAAGTCTTGGGTATTGAACTCATTTGTTTCGAGGGCCAGATATGACATAAATGTCACTTGGTCAGGCTGGGCCATGCGTACCATAAAATTTAATGCCAGATACTAGAGATGCACCCTGACCTGGATGGCCCAGGCTAGCCTGATCTCGTCGTCAGATCTCAGAAGCTAAGCAGGGTCAGCCCTGGTTAGTATTTGGATGGGAGACCACCAAGGAATACCAGGGTTGCTGTGCAGAGGGAGGCACTGGCAAACCACCCCTGTTAGTCTCTTGCCATGAAAACCCCAAAAAGGGGTCGCCACAAGTCGGCTGCGACTTGACGGCACTTTACACACACACACACACACACACACACACTGGAGATTCGGCAGGGTTCAGGCAAAGCCAATTAATGATATTATTATTTTGACTATATTTTTACTTAAAATACAAACGTGCTTAAAACAATAACACTCTTACAGTATTTTCTTTTATTTAACACTTTGATAATTGATACCTCGGGACTAGGGGGTGATTGCAGCGAGCTCGCCAGCCTAGATTGGGAGTGGAGGTGGTTGAATTGCAGGCCGGATAAGAGCTCTCAATGGGACAGATTCCGCCCCTGGGCTGCATGTTTGAAACCCCTGTGGTAGGTTGTATACAACTCTTTTTAGTATCTCTGGCACAGGAGCATAGCAGAGACTGGGCAGGGGGTCGTGGGAGACAGAAAACAGTGAGTAGTAAATCATATAACATATGCACAACTTCTGTTCGTTAGGTCCAATAATATACTATTCTTATCTCAAAATTCAACTGATGCTCTTCATAGAATCGTAGAGTTGGAAGGGGCCATACAGGGCATCTAGTCCAACCCCCTGCTTGATGCAGGATCAGCCTAGAGCATCCCTGACAAGTGTTTGTCCAGCCTCTGCTTAAAGACTGCCAATGAGGGGGAGCTCACCTCCTCCCTGGGTAGCTGATTCCACTGTTGAACAACTCTTACTGTAAAAAAAAAAAAAAAAAAAAAAATTCCTAATATCCAACTGGTACCTTTCCACCCACAATTTAAACCCATTATTGCGAGTCATATCCTCTGCTGCCAAGAAGAACAGCTCCCTGCCCTCCTCTAAGTGACAGGCCGTCAAATACTTAAAGAGAGCTTCTTAGAGACGTGGCTCTTTTCATGGCAATTTGTGGCAAGGTATAATATTAATGTACTCAAAATGGATGTATGGGTTATTTATCCCACATTTTTGCCCACTATGCAAAGCAAATAAAAATAATGTGTTCCGTTAATTTTTTTCCAGTATGTTCTAGCAACATTTGATCTCCAATCCCAACATTTCCAAAGTATCTTTTAGTTCTTTTGAATGTTATTATTGCAGTCATTTTAACTAGGTCACCTCCCTTCTCTTCACTCCCATGACATGCCGTAATGAATGGATTCCTTTGTAAATAAGGAGCAGCATCTGTGCAGCCTGTTAGTCTGGGGTAAAGCTGATGGATGTGGACAGTGAGAACTTGACCATTACCTGTAATATCCAAAGAGACATATTTTTCTCTTCAGTCTTCAAAGAACAGAATGATTTTATTACGGTCTATGGAAAATACTAGTTTAAATAGGATTTTAGCACCTGAAAAACAAATACAATGGGAATTGGGGACGGTGTTTAATTGTCCAGACATTCCCTAAAATGTTCCATTCATACTGCTTTAAAGGTCACACAAGAAGATTGGAAATCCTATTGGAAGAAAAAAAGCCTGTTATCAAATGCAAATTGTTGCTCCATAGTCTATATTCCTCTCCATATAATAGAGCTCAAATCCTGTTTAGTCTAACACCTGCGGTTAAAAAAAAAATCTAGAAAAAGTATGTCAATTAGGCATATTAAAGCAAAGGCAAACTTAAAACAGAAGGCACTTTGAAGCCAATGAAAATCCAGTTCAGGTAAGATTACTGACAATAACATTGTTATTAAAATGGAGGCTTAGTTTATAATACTTCACAAGTTGACGTGCATTTCTTTTGTTGCAGTTTGAGGTTTCCTGCTCAGCCTGCTGTGATTTGAATACTCTATTACCTTTCACCATCGATGTTGTACCTTCAGTCAACTTTAAGAATAGCCACTCCTTACAGCCAATTTAAATGCTGTCTATCAGTGGCTGCCACCCAAAATAATTAGGATGTTGTACACAGTCTGGCAAGACCGTCTCAAAAGAGGTTTCACAAATTGTCCTAGCTTCATGAAAATTCGCCCCAATTGTGCAGAATAGCGCAATGCTACCAGAGCATTTTTGACCCATTCTAGTTGGATTTTCAGGCTGGTAAAAAACTTTCTGCCAGATAGTCCATTGGGTCGATGGGTGGGATTGACAAGCTCCTATTGAACATATTTTTTGTCTTGCTTTTGTCATTTTAGATTATTAATATGCTGTATTAAAGCTAGTTTCAAATTTGGAGCACTGTTTTTTTTATCATTTTTGTACATGCAATGGCACTTAAATTTATTTTCTTAGATCTAGAAGAAAAGGCTATTGCTATTTGACGTTATTTGTGTTTTGTGTCCCCTGTAAAAGACAATCTCTCTCCCTATCTTTTCTCTCTCTCAAGCAGTGCTGCTGTCCCTAATGGACCATTGGTGCCACAATCTGCAACAGAAAAGAAATAATCAGTGTGGCAAATTCTTCCATTGATCCAGCAATTGAGCCACTTGTCCCATCTACGATGCGAGTGTCAGAGAAGGAAGCAAGGGTGTGCCCCTTGGGAATGCAGATACTGAAATGTCATTTAGAGGGAAAGCACATGCTCCAATGAAAACAGTGGAGACTCTGGGTGGCCTTAAGATTGATGCGGTCGCCGCATTTAACAGAACAGGCCCAATAGAGATTCGATAGCTTCCTTTGGCCCTCCGCTCTGCAACCTCTGCCACTTCGCAGCAAGTGAAACAGAGCCAGATTGTAGATTAGAGTGAAAAGGGCAAGGCACCAGCACAAGTCCCGCACACTTTCACTTTTCTTGCTTCTTCAGACTCGTGGATATCATCTGCTGTGATCCAGAGACTTTGCGAGGCTTCGGATTCCCTCCCTGGATGAGAACTGGAAAACCCCATGTCACGCATCACAAAAGAAATTGAGGATGCAGGGATTTATTTCTGCTTTTCTCTCTTTTGTGTAACATGTGTAACAACTAGCGATCGAAAGCATTACATTAAAAAAAATGTTCAGAATGAGTTTTCGCTTCTGGGATTTGGCCAGACTAAGAACACCAACCATCAGCCAAGTTGTTATAGTCGTACAGCCCATTTTTGAAAGGGGGGGGCGAAGCTCCTTAGGAGCCGATATGACCCTGTGACGGCGTAGGTGTCACTTTATCATAGAATAAGGTGACACCTTCACTGACCCCCACTGCCAGACCAGCCACAGCAGCAGGGCTTTTCCAGAAGGGAAAGCCCACATTGGCATGGAGGGAGCATTCCCGAGGGTGGAGCTACCTTTAGGCAGCTTCCACAGCCTTTTTGTCCTTTGAGTGACAGTGGGGTTGCGCCACCTTTTTTGGTGGTGCAGCCTTGCTGTTTGTTATGGGGCATTCCCCCCTTTTTCCCTTTATGTTATTTTTTAAAGTACTTCCCCCCCCCCTTCCATTGTAGCCGGGAAGCCTCTGAGGAGGCAGTGTGGGTGCGCCACTCCTGGTCGCCATGGATCCACCACCCTCCTTCAGGAATGGGCTGCCAGAGTGCTATCTAAACCACTTTGGGTCCCTGATCAGGGAGAAGAGCAGGATATTTTTAAAAATTAAAAATATATTAAACCAATGGGCTTACAAGAGTGTCCTGAGTCTTCTCAGGGTGGCACTGTTAGACTTCTAACAGTCTAGATCCCTAACTTGTAATTCAAACACAGACCCTGTTCGCAGTCTTTAGCCCCCTCATACCACCCATTCCCCTAATAGGTCACCATTGTAGACATGTTGTGGGGGGGGGGAATAAAAGTCTGCCCTTATGCTTATACCAAGAATATCTGAATGCAACTGTATCATTTTTACATGGTTCTAGTCTTGATTCTTTTCAGCCTGATGAAGTAATAGCTGATATTCCCTGGTTCAAATTTAACCGCCACTATTCAGGGACCCATTGGCTGACCATGCTTTATAGGGTTGCCAGGTCCCTCTTCGCCACTGGCTGAAGGTTTTTGGGGCAGAGCCTGAGGAGGGCAGGGTTTGGGGAAGGGAGGCACTTCAATGCCAAAGAGTCCAATTGCCAAAGCGGCCATTTTCTCCAGGTGAACTGATCTCTATCAGCTGGAGATCAGTTGTAATAGCAGGAGATCTCCAGCTAGTACATGGAGGTTGGCAACCCTAATGCTTCAGCACTTCATTTTATAATGTTGGGGATCATACTGGACTGCCTTTCAGAGTTTTTCTATAGTGTACAGAGATAACATCTGAGCACTTGGGAAATGGGCTATATCACTAAGAAGAATGACTGGCTAAGTGCCACTTCTGTGGCTGAAAAGTCTGTGCTATCCTGCTGTGGCTCCGATAGAGAAGAAAGGTTTCTTCATGGATGGGCTAATGTTGTGTTTAGATGCATTGGTTTAGTTCGAGAAGGATCTTTCTGCTACAGCTGCTTTGGAGAGGAAATTGCAGTGGTGGCCTGTTGAAGTAAGTTGCAGTCAATATACGAGCCTTTGCCCTGAAGCTTTTTGAAGGACTGAGCCAACCAGATGTTTTTCTATTATAGCAGCGCAATGGACGGAGCCCTTCTAATTCAGGCTTGGCTGATGAAGCAGAGCTTACAAAGTTTATGATCCACAGAACCTATACTGTTGGATTACAGTCATTAATGTTTTCTTTGTGAGAGTTAACCGTTTTACATTATATCGGAGATTGAGTTTACTCTCGCTCTGTGGAGCCTGTTTGTTGCTCTTCTCTGTTTTTACAGTAGGATGGGTTTCTTCAATCTAAACTTTCAATCAAAACTTCTTGAAACTTGGAAAGGTTCTAGTATTTTTTTTTACCAGAAGATTTATTAATATTTAAAACGAGTGGATATACTAGAATTATACTAATATTTAAAAATAATATTTTTATTCAGCTTATTATAATTCCGTTCAGTTTATTAAAGTTTATTAAAATGTACTATTGTTGTTTAACAAGGGAGGTGCTATGTACAGACTTTCCGTATGCTAAATTCTACAGGACAGATACCAATGATCAATGCTGTGCACTCAATCAATATTAAAACCTTCACTAAAACAAAGAAGAAAGCCCAGTCTTTTCATACCTAAAAAACTAACAGAATATTCTGGCATGAATTTTCAGTATATAGATTTGTTAGTCTGATGGTTTTGCTGCTATTAACTAGCAGACCACTATTCCTGCTATGTCAGCACCACACTAAGGAGAGTGTAGTTACATTGATGTTAAATTATTTCAGTAGAAAACTGATTAGAGCATGTCCAGAGGAGGGCGACCAGAATGATCAGAGGTCTGGAATCCATGCCTTATGAGGAGAGACTTAAGGAGTTGGATTTGTTTAGTTTGGAGAAGAGAAGGTTGAGGGGAGACATGATAGCCATGTTTAAATATCTGAAGGGATGTCATGTTGATGATGGAACTAGCTTGTTCTCGGTTGCTCCAGAGACTAGGACACGGAGTAATGGATTTAAACTAATAGAAAAGCAATTCCACCTAAACATTAAGAAGAACTTTCTGACGGTGAGGGCTGTTTGACGGTGGAATGTGATGCCTCGGAGGGTGGTGGAGTCCCCATCTTTGGAGGTCTTTAAGCAAAGGCTATCTGTCGGGAGTGCTTTGATTGTGGGATCCTGCATGGCAGGAGGAGGGTTGGGTTCACTGGGGATGTGGGGGGAGGTAATTGTTAGTTTCCTGCATTGTGCAGGGCGTTGGACTAGATGACCCTGGTGGTCCCTTCCAACTCTATGATTCTATGATTCTATGACAAAACTATAACTTGAAGGATCAGAGAGCGTAGTCTACAGGCTACACCATCACAGCGTAGCCAATACAGGGCGGCCTGTTCCCCATGCCTTTACGTTGACCCCACATGGGAAAAGGCAATACACAGTAATGCTGTCACCCCTTTATCGTGTCACCATACCTTTCCATACATTCAAAACAGAACCTGGAGAAAACAAGCTCAAACCAACATCTTCAATGGCATGACTCACTGTGGTCCAAGTATTAGGATGCCTCCCCAGCCTTCTGTTCAGATCAGTTCATTCACAAATTGTAAGCGTGATCCTCTGGCCTTGAAAAATAATTGGGTTAGGCAGCCCATTGCTGGGGGGCGAGGGGTTAGATCCATGGCCGCTGGGAGCAGCGTAGCCACACAGTCGTCTCAGAGACTTCCTGGACACCATGGAGGGGAAAAAAGCCTTTTTAAAAGATAAAAGAAAGAAAAAGGGGGAAAATGGCCCATTGCAAACAGCGAGGCTGCACCACTGAAAAAGGTGGCACAGCCACGCCACAGCTCAAGGGGGCATTCCCCAGGGCAAAAGGGGTTAGGAAGCTGATCAATGTCAGTTCCGCCCCTTGAAATGCCCTGGGAATGCCCTCCCACAATGTTGGCGTGGTCTGCCACTTCCAGGATTTACGTCCTGGCATGGCGGCTGCAGTGTTGGAGGCCAGCACTGCTCCGAGGTGCCCAGGCACTGGCGTGTGTGCCACCTAGGATGGCTTAAGTGCCCATTATCCTGGGTTAACCGTGGGGTCATGCCAGCTCCTATGGAACTTTGCCTCCCCATCCAGAATGTGCTCTTAGACATTAGCAACTGGATTGACAGTATTCTGCACACTGACTTTTTCGCACTACTTTTGACATTCCCATTCTGCATCTTGGTTAAATGTTAAAAATAAAATTTTAAAAATGTCTAATGCCAGGGTGTGTATCTTCAAGTTGCACTGGTGAAGAGGATTCTGTCAATATACTATAGCAATCCACAAGATTCCATCACTATATTTTGGAATTGGACTTCCGGTTTTATGGAATCATCAAAAGAAGTCTAGGGGTTTCCAGTACATGAATATGAAAATTGACTGTATTTCTGGAACCATTTTAGTTACATTTTAAATGCTTTATTTGTTTTTTCTCATTTCCTCCTTTGACTTGACTAAGGTTTGACACCATGTGTCATAGCCATGTCACAAAAAACTTCCAGTGTGGGAGAAGGGGGTTTATTTCCTCTTTATGTTTGTCAGTAAATCCTTCTGGCCATTTTGCCTTTTGGCACAGTGTATTTATCCATGGCAATCTTGCTTTCAACACTCAAGCTATATTAGAGAGGACTTTATACCCTGATGGGGACAATATTTTCTATTATAGTAAAAATACAGTTGCCAGTAAAAAAAAATACACATACAACTTCTGGGCTTGAAGAAACATCTCCCCTAGACCTGGGTGGCCCCATGTGATGGAGCACTCATGAGAATCAATATATGATAGTCATACTGATCTGGTCCCTGATCTGGATAGTCCCAGGCTAGCCTGATCTTGTCAGATCTCAGAAGCTAAGCAGGGTCAGCCCTGATTCGTATTTGGATGTTCAACCTCCAAGGAACACCAGAGTTGTGGTGCGGAGGCAGGCAAACGCAAACCACCTCCGAACATATCTTGTTTTAAAAACTGTTCAGGGTTGCCATAAATCAGGTGTGACTTGATGGCACACACAACAAAAAAAGTGTAAACATTTTCCATATATGAGAAAAATATTTTAATAGATGCCTTTTCTTAAGACCAAAGATAAATTTCAGCCTAAATGCACGTTTTACAGTACATTTTTAAATAATGAAGTACTAAGACTTAAGGCAGTTTAATCCAGATTAATTTATATATTGGAAAATGTAACAAATCAATAGTCTTGCGTTTAATCAGTATAACATGTAATGATTTGGGCAGTATCATCCCTTTTGTGATGGTCATAGATGAAAACACCAGTCCCATGGACAGATCTCAAACACTCAATTTTTCAAGCAAAATAAAGAGGTAAAACTATGCAGGTTTCCTTTCCTTTCTTACCTGTCCTCCTCACTGATCGGAAGAGAAGAAACATCCAAGAACAAAGAGTCTCTGGCTCTGTCACACAGCCAGGACTCTCAGCCTTGCCTCTGATGACCATGAGCCTATAATTTATGATTTACTAGTCACCCAAATGTCATCATGATTTAAAGCATCAAAATTCTGCCAAATAATTAGCAGAGCAAGAAACCCAGAATACCTACTCTGGGGCTATGATTAAATTAGCCATTTATGGATTTTAAAAAGAAAAGAGACTAAAAGTATTTTATAGTGTAGTTAAAAAAATCATTGCATGACTCCCTCATGTTGAACATTTCCTAATGTCAGAAGCAGGGTGGATGACACCGCAATCATAAATCCAATTGATAAGTGTTAAAAATCACTTTAGTCTGCCAACTTACTAGAAATTCAATAAAATGGTATGGGAGAATTTATTTGTGGGATGTATATAATCTCTTTACATATGCATATTATTTCCCACTACCTTCTCTCAAAGAGAGAAAGAACGAATTATATATATATATAATTAATTATATATATATATATATAATGAAAAGTAGGAATGCTCTCACCCATTAATGAATAGTATAGCAGTTTCCAAGCAGCCAAATATGATAGACCAGTCTTGAATCAGGACAAGAGTACATGTACATTCAGAGAAATCTCACTGTCACAATAAACTGAACCCTTTCCTCCCACTGTTGGTTATTGGGCGAGCACTTATTTAACTCTAAATTCTGTGTAAAGGTTACATGTATGGAAGTTAGCAGGCATAAAGATAGGGATCTCTAGCAAAGCCAGCCTACTTTCTTTGCCTTAGAGCTTCAGGAACTGAATAATATAACACAGTGGCAGCTGGTGATGCTAGGCAAGAAAATATGAATGCAACACAAGGCCCTTCTTAACATAGAGTGTAAATGTGGGGAAGTTTCCTTCAGACTGCTGGAAAACAAAGTGCATGAACCTAGACCAATCATGAAGGATCAACAAAGCATATTGGACCCTTTCAATAGTGACTCCTTTCCATAATGACAAAAAGTGTACATTGGGGAGACCTTGACTGAAATCTCACCTCAGCCATGTACTTACTACGTGGTCTTCGGCAAACCCCTCTTTGTCAGTGTGTCACCTTCTCTCTCTCATCTGCAACAAGGAGATAATAATTCTGGCTTGTTTACATGAGTGTGGTAAGCATAATTGAGATAATAGGCCTGAAATGCTTTGAACACTAATAAAATAAGATTGCTGTTATTGCCCTGTCATCTCTCAGATCCCTGTTCATGAATTGGTCATTTCCCAGAATGAGGGGAAGATAACATTGATCAGCCTCTCAATCTGGAGATTGAGATTGATGGAGAAGAAGAGATTTTGTTTCAGTGAGACATCTAAAATGAGTTTTTTGCGCTTGAGTCCACACTTATTTTACTGACCTGCACACTGTGTATGTCCATGTGGTATGCACTGATGACAACCATCAAAAAGCAGCCCCATCTGTATTTTCCGCAGGCATGTGGTTGGCAGGTAACAAAATGTATTGTCACATGCAGTCATGTGCCTCAAGGTATTATATGAGCCTATATTCAAAGCACAAAATACTACACCTTCTACATCTGGATCAGCTGTTGGCAAATTAAAAGTCAGTGGACTTTCTAGAGAAATGGCTGCCAGCTCTGGGTTGTGAGTTTGGGGTGGAGGCTGAGGAGGACGGGGTTTGGGGAGGGGAGGGACTTCAATGCCATAAAGTCCAATTCCAAAGTGGCCATTTTCTCCAGGGGAACTGATCACTGTTGCCTGGAGATCAGTTGAAATAGCAGGAGATCTCCAGCCACCATTTGGAGGTTTTGTGTCCTAGCAAAAACAACCTATTATAATATTAATCAAGTTTCAGTATCAAAGTTGCAAGTTCTGTGGTTACTACCCTCCTAGATGAACCTGAGGGTGGGGGGACAATATCATTCTAACAACCTAGGTTCTTCTTTTTGAGGTGATTACCATTTGGAGGTTGGCAACCCTAACCACAAACATGTAACAAACTCTGAATGAGTATTAGTAGTTTACATATACATATGTATATGAGGGAATAAGGCAATAGTAATTCAATGTCTTCAGACATTGGTAAGAAGTACAAGGGTTAGTTCAGTCCTTGAAACTTCTAAGATAGTTGGGGAAAGGAAAAAATCATATAGGCCATCACCTAAGGCTTACAAATAGACAGGGACAGAGCAACAATACAATAGAATTTACCCCATGCTGTGCCACCCAGGAGATTCACAAAATGACGGTATCCTGAGCAGCTGTAGAATGTGACTAATGCACAGTATTTCTTTATTTTCCCACATTTCTTTTTACATCACCTGTCCCATTTAACGTTGTATATTAAATTCACTTTTTTCACCTCACGTAGTGGGACTTTGGAGAGGTATGAAATGACAAAAATACAGCTTTGTTTTCTCCTTGAGTTCTTTTCTGCCTATGCTCCTCGAGTGTCTGACTCTGCTTCCAACTCCGTCAGCATATCCAACAGAGCCTGGGGCAAAGCTGAAAGAAACACCCAGTGCATTCAATTTACAAACAGAAATAAACACCTTTTCAGCAGGTTCTACATAATCACTAAACAAAACCAGGGGACAAAAAAAAAATAACGTTTTTGATGTCACTGCTGTGTGACTGTGACCCTGTATTTCCTTCAAGAAATAACACTATTACCTAAAGATGTCTAGCACTGGGATCTCAAACAGAATCACAATTTCCTTTCTTGTTTACTAAAAAGCTAATATTTTGGTTTTTGTGTCACACCTATGCATATTGGTTTGCTGTGTTTGCTCCGTTTTCCTATTTCCTTGTTCTATGGGGAGCACAGCTGCTCTCTCTAAGGATCATACCTGAGCCATGCACTGAGAAAAAAGCCATTTCACGGTGCCAGGTATTCTCAGCTCAAATGATACCGAAGCTGGCAAAAACTGAGAACTTTGTGGAACAGCAGCAGAGTGGGTGAAAATGGATCAGATATGAAAATGTCTGAAGCAATAAATTAACACACGGCAGGGGAGGTGATAACTTAATCTTGTCTAGTCCAAACAGTACCTGACACCCATTATTGTTATAGGAGGTGGTACACTGTAATGGTACTGGAGCGAAAATGATCATTCCCCAATGGCTCGAAGCACTGGAAATAGGTATGTAATGTGATTCCATGAAGGAACCTCTAAGAGGTTTTACACTTATTTGTGTGCTGAATCTAGGTTAACTTACCAATGTACTTCTTGGTCACATTTGCTAGATTTTTTTTTGTTCTAACTAGCCTACCTTTAAACACCCTATATCAACTCTAAGCATAGGTTGAACTAGGAAGCCTTGTACCCATTTTTAATTTAAAAATAGTAAGCACTATAATTGTTTTAAAGCCGTATTTTTGCATGTTTGTATTGGCTATACAATGCACTTGAAGATAGGCATAAAACATTAACAGAAAAACAGAAACCTGCATTTTTTACAGGTCTCCCTTTTTCGCAACACAGATGTGTGGACAAACAACATGGACACATGGGGAATGTTTGTGACTCTCTGAACAGTGTTTTAGCACCTAACTAGAAGGGCAGAATGCATGCAGTCCCAAAGGCATGGAAGTACCATGTTACTATTCATGATTTCTTAATTGCTCAAAATCTACATCTCGTATTTTTATTTTCTATATGAAATATACAGTATTCGATAACTTTCAAAACAAACCTAAGACTAAAATAGGTTTAAATATATTTCGATTGTTCAAAAATGTAACATTAATCATACCGTGTGGGGGAAAGATTTAAGAATCTACTAACAACAGAGACTGGGAGGTCTCTTTTGTCTCAGGAGTGATTAAATCTATTTGTAGCAAAGCAAGAGAATAGGCATTTAAAGCTACAGCGCATGTTGTTATCTTACTCCTAAAACACTGCAGCAAAATCTTTAAAAATTCATCTAATATCAATTGAATACGGTGTCATGAAATTGGTACAATGGCTAGTTCATGGGGAACTTGTCCTGCAATGAAACATTTTGGGCAATTCATATTTATTGATATTCATAAAACAGTAAGGGCTTCTCATAATCCCAATGATAGAATAGCACCCACATACTCCAGGATATATTCATACAGAACGTATTGTTCATTTATTCTCAACAACTAGGGTTATTATTGCTGCTCACTGGAGAAGTCACAGATAGCATTAATCAGGTAGCATGGCTCAGTTACATGTGGAATGCTTTAGCCATGGAAAAAAAGGACTTGGCTAACTTAACTTAGTTAAAGGCCAAATAGATTCAGAGAGATGTGTCACAGTTTGTCCTTTTTCTCATTTCACATTGAGCAGAATATGAAACTGTTACATAAACAATATACGTTTTTGTCTTCAGAAAGATTATGCTATAATTAATGGAATTACAAATGTAAGAATTTAACCTATCCCTTACCTCTGCTAGAATCAAAATAATTTTTTTGGGGGGTGGGGGGTACTTAGATTTACTGTCTGCTATCTTTTTTTTTTCTTGGCCCTATTCCCTTTTTAGTTGTGTCAAATTATTTTCCAGTGTATTGCATATTGTCCCTTTCGTTGAGTGTATATCAGGCTGTATACTGCACACTTGGATATATACACTCTATTAAAAATCTTATAAATAATAGGATGACCATTTCTATAGCTGCACTGACTTCTTCATTTAGCATTGAACTAGACCTTATTGAGTTCTTAAGAGCAGGCTTTATATCAAAATTTCCAGCATTTGACTACAATCAGTATTATTGAGTTTGTAAACAACATTTATATCATCCAAATATATAATACCTTTGATAAACACCCATATAATTAACAAGGATCCCCAGCTTCCTGTTATTTTTAATGCTTCCACATGTTGGCTTGTGATACTATATTAGATGAATGCATATTGATTCAGAAGGCTGGACATCCAGAAGCCAGATAAGGTAATCCTAATGCTGATTCCTGTTAGTCTGGAGTACTAATAGGATCAGAACAGATGCAGCAACCACTAAGCTTCCTCAGTAACATTTCTTAGAAAATTTCTGCAATAACTGGTACTTTTCCTGTGAGGTACTCCATTGAGGTACACCATTCCATGTCCCATTTTGGAATGAAAACCATTGGGGAATCCATTGTCTGGAAGAACCCTTGTACGATGTATAGCTCCATAATTTGATAAACTGATAACAATGAAGGAATGAAATCTGTGTTTGGGAAGCTCCCTTATAAACAAATTTTGCAGTGAAAGGAGATGAACCCAACCAGCTTTTTCACTCATCCAGTTCTCTTCATCACTACAGCCCCCATCCCATATGGCTAGTAGCAGAATTTGGTGGCCAATAAGGGGCAGGAAAGGGGCAGTTCTTTAATTTATTATTATTATATGATTGTAAAATACATATCTTATAATTAGGTAATGTTATTTGGATTTTCTGTCTCAGGCACCAAAATCTCTTCTATCTCCCTGAGGAACTTAGAAATGTTATATGTGCACCCAACAATGAGCACACCCAACTCTCCCCCAACACCCCCAGGTCATAAAGTACCTACAGATTTAGAATGAAGACAATATATAAATTTGTCTTAAACTGAGTCAGACCATTGTTTGGCATATCTAGCTTTCAAGAGTCTTAGGCATGAAAGGGTCTTTCTCAGCATCCCCTGCCTGAAATCATTTAAACTGGAGATGCCAGGAACTGAAACCGAGTGCTTCTTCACACAAAGCAAACATTTTACAACTGAGCCATGGCTCTTGTTGTTAAACTAAGAAGCAGAAATAGAATTAGAAATGTTAACAAGAGGTAGAAATGCTTCATAAAATCAAAATAAGAAAACCTAAGTCAGCTATCTAATTCTTCTCTACAAAAGACATAAGAATAGGTAACTAGCAGAGCAATCCTAAACAGATCTACTCAAAATCCTGCTTGGGTCTACTCAATGGAGATTACTCCCAGGACAGTATTCTTGGGATTGTGTATATTCAGTAAATTTAAGAAAGATGTGTCTAAAATTGGGCAATGTACTTTTAAAGCATTACTGATTTCGCTCCCTGTGTGGTTTATTCTGGGAAAATAATTTCAAGCTGTTTCAAATTGATGGCAGATAAGCAAAAACATTATAGCCAAGTATTTTATTGCAAAATTAAATGCCTTAGCAATGGAATGAAATTTATTTGATGTTCCTTCCTAACATGTGGCCAAACTCCGCTTTCAGTCACACTCATGTAAATCCAGGATAATAATTTCTAGAATGCCCAATTTAATTACTATTATTTTATATTCTGGTGTGCACAATAGCCAATTTATTGCACTAATTCTTTTTGTACAACAAGACCTGGAAACAAGATCCAGAACTGAGTGCTGCTTATTGTACATTACTGTACATTATTCTTTCTTCATGTTCAGGGTAATAGAATAATGATATCTTTTCCAGATACTGTGTTGTTGTTCCTGAAGCACAAACATCTGAACAAGCTACACATGGCATACCCCCGAACAACACAATCTGTTGGCCTTGCCCTAGCTACCTGTATTTGTATGAATGCTAGACCAACACCTACATGCATACAAACTGTAAAAGCACATTCCAATGACCCACAAAAAATTACACCATCTATATGGAGCTGGTGTCTTGGATCCTAAGGTGTCATTCCATCACTGCTAGGGTTGCTAGGTCCCTCCTGGCCACCAGTGGGGATGGGGGATTCAGCACAGCAGGGGTTCTTCAGGCTTTTCCCTCTATGGAAGAAAGACAATTATCCCCTTTTACTCTCCACACCCTACCCCTTCCCCATTGCCCATTCTTTATTTATTGAAAATATGTATATGCCCATCTGATAGGAATGTAATAAGACTGTATGAAATCCCATAATTAAAAAACATTTTTAAAAATTTAAGGCCGCAATAAAAACCACCACTCTTTGTATATCAAGGATGTTGAACTCATTTGTTACGAGGGCTGAATATGACATAAATCTCACTTGGTCAGGCTGGACCATGCCTTGCCCGCCCGGACCAGGAGTGGGAGGGTGGCTGCTTCAGCTGGTGAGACCACAGTGGACTAACCAGCCCAGATCAGGACTGGGAGAGGTGTCTGCCTTGGCTGGCAACCCTGCAGAGGGCTTGCCAGCCCAGACTGAGATGAGGTGTGGTAGCTGCTTCGGTTGGCTCATGGGCTGGATAAGGGCATTCAAGGGGCCGGATGTGGCCCCCGGGCCTTATGTTTTGACACCCCTGGACTGTAGATGGTTCCGTTTGCCCAGACTCAGACTATCCCGAGAGCTCGGCAAAATGGATCTCTTTTCCAGCCTTGCCAGAAAATCAGGAGGATAGAAGCCCCTCCCCCCAACAGACAACAATTCCAGAAGGCAGTTCCACAGTGTGGGGCAGTCTCTGAAAAAGCCCAAGCCTGAGCCATTGCACAGCATGTCCTAGACAGTGGGAGTGCATCCTATAGGCCCTGCTAGGAAGAGAAAAGCTGCCATGGGGGAACCTGCAGGAAGAAGTAGCCTTTCAAGTATAGGGGCACCAGGTCATGAAAGGCTTTAAAAACAAGCAGTGGCATCTTGAATTGGACCAAGAAATGAATAGTAGGGTTGCCAGCCTCCAGGTACTAGCTGGAGATCTCCTGCTATTATAACTGATCTCCAGCTGATAGAGATCAGTTCCCCTGGAGAAAAGGGCCACTTTGGCAATTGGACTCTATGGCATTGAAGTCCCTCCCCTCCCCAAACCCCACCCTCCTCAGGCTCTGCCCCCAAACCCGCCCGCCTGTGGCAAAGAGGGACCTGGCAACCCTAACAAATAGGCATATGATGCAGGATATTATTGATGGGAAAAGCAGAGTTGGGATACCACAGAAAAAGCTGTACTAACAAAAGTTGCTACATTAGTACTTGGTGGAACTGGTTTCTGATTAGTTTAGGTCTCTCACTTTGGCAGGACATCTCTTGCCCCAGGCCCCTATTCACCCACTGCTGTTCAGTGGAGGGAATGGGGGGGGGGATGTGGAATCAACACCACCACCAAGACATTACTTCTAGGTGGGGATCTCCCACTATTACAACTGATCTCCAGGCGACAGAGATCAGTTCACCTGGAGAAAATGACCGCTTTGGAAGGTGAAATCTAAGGCATTATACCCCATTGAAGTCCCTCCAAATCTTCAGGTATTTCCCAACCCAGAGCTGGCAACCCTACTTCTAGCACAAACCCAGAAATGACATCACTACATCATGCAATGCTCTAAAATTTGCTCCCCAAATTCTATGATTTTGGATTTCAGGTGGATCATGGAGTATAACACTAATGAGGTGACATCACTTCATTAGAAGTGATATCATGGTTGACATCATATGTTGGTGTGATGCTCTTCATCATAACTCTGCCCCCCCCCCCCAATCTCCCAGGGATTGCCAGAGCTGGGCTGACAACATTATTTCTGAGCTGGATTCAAGGCACTGTTGAACCGAATGATCAAGCTGCAGGATCAGGCACTGAACTGAAGATGATGGACTATGGAATAATTTTGAACTATTCAACCATTATGCAATGTTGTTGTGAATCAAAGATCTATCCTGATTTAGTTCTGTATTTAATTTAATTCTGTATTTAATTTTGTAACTGGAGGTGGGGGTGTTGCAGCCTGCACCCCTCTTAGAAGGAATGAGGAGCACAAGGCATGCTGGGTAATTAGTAAGGCATGCTGGGTAATTAGCAAAGGCAACAATTCTGCTCAATCAGGTGCTCCACCTCTGCAGCCAAGTTTTGGACCATCATTACCCTCCTGCCTTACCACGGATTAATAGTATGGGATTAGCTAGTTGCTTTGAAGGCCAGGGGGAATTTTGGGGGGCAGTTCCATCAAACTGGCCCAATGGGTCCCTTTCTTGCCTGCTTCATACTGTTTGGGGGGAGGGCAGAAACTAGGTTTGTCAAAATGTATGGGTTACTATGAGAAGTGGGAAATCTTGGCAAACACTCTGAGGCATCTATCAATGAAAGGAGTTCACCCAAGCCAACTGCTTATCGGCTGTATGACTGGGGGTGTGGGGAGGGGACTCCCTTGGTGCTGGGCAGCACTGAACTGAACTCGAGCAGCACAGGGGGAGGTTGTAAGGACTCAGCACCTCTCAATGCAATCCTGTGCAGATGGTGAAAAACAGCACAGCAATATTAGCTGCACTTTAGAGCCAGGGTGGCGTTGCCTTGACTCAAGCAGGATGCCTTCAGCAGAACCACATGAGTTTGGGTGTTAGAAATTAAATGGAGTTAACATCAGTTTTAATAAAACCTAATTTTTAACTCATATATTTGTGTCTCTTGTCTTTATTTCATTGGGAACAGGCAATGCTAGTTCTTTTTGCTCCTTGTTCATAATTTAGAGTCTCCACCCCACACCTTAGTTTACATGCTAATGATAAGCTAATTACTATGGAAGAATAATTGATTCATAGGATTGCCATGCATCGGAATGACTTGATGGCACTTAAGATACACATAGAATAGATGTGTATTAACATTTTAATATGTTGAATTGGGTGGATAGACAATGTGGCAGGATTAACTTCCCTTTAAAACATTTTTGAGTGAATTCTCAGTCTATTCTTATACTAGTAAGATGTAAGCAGCTAGCTATGTTCTCTCTGTCACTAATGCAGACTGAAAACAACACCCTTCCTTTAAATTGCATGTGGAAGAGAATGACATCTGGGAATGAAATATACATAAACAATTGGATAAATACCCCCACAGCCGCAGGAAATCTCCACTACTCTTTATCCAAGCGCAAACTATACATTAGTAATGTGGTTGGCACAAGTCTTTACATATGGGCATTTGCCTATCCTCATTACATGAGAGAAAATGACTTCGAAAATTTTAGCTGAACATTTTCGTGTTGTAAAACAGGGGGAATGAAAAAACCAAAACAAAAACAAACCCTCCATTTCACGTATTTAACCTGCAGGATGTTCGTTCTAAAGAGGCGGCTTTCCTCTGATTCTGACCTATTCTTGGATACCAACCATCATGAATTTACATGTCAGAGGTACATAAAACATATGGCTGCAATCCCAAATAACCTTTATGTTCCCAATAAGTGATATTTGCTGGCGATTTATAACTTTCTACTCATGTGCACAATATTTATTAGATAATTAAGATTTGTTTGCTTAATGGCATTTGAAGCATAGGTTTTTTTTTATCATTTGCTCGGGAAAAACCCACAAAGCATGCACTGTCTGGAGCTGCCGAAATAAGAAATGCTCGGTGGCTGCATCTATTGTAGTAAATCTCTTCCTAACTTCTCATTCCCGTGGAATGGCTCTTCTTTCATGGCACAGTTAAGTGAGATTAGCGCCATTGCTTATGTTTTTTGTCCTAAAGTTAGTAAAGTGAAGGCAAGATCCTCGTGTAGCACCAAGTAGACAGTTGCGTTTGGAAGGAAGCTAAATATGCTGGCATGCCTTATAGAGTGCTTGCTTTCAAAAAATTTCCTTTGCACTTTGTTTACTATATATTCCAATAGTGTAATATTAAACAAAAACAGTGTGTCCTGTGCCAGAATGATTGATTACTACACCGTGGCAAGGTCACCTCCTAGGAACAGGCTGAGTGCAGTAAGGGCTGTCTGACTCATACAGTTAACACTATATCCGCATTGTATGAATGTCACCAGCAATCCAGTGATTTATTGCTTGGAAGGCTGTGTTCAATTTTTTCTGCCTGACCAAATTGCACATTTTTCTAGAAAAAGAAGCAAAAATATTTCAGCACATGGATTACCCCCAAGTCTTCATTTCTCCCACTAGGTTCAACAATGCTTTTCAAAGGCGCTGATCATCAAAACCCTCGTCCTCCTTCCCCCTCCATTGCTCATCTCAGTCAACTATTTGGGGAAAAAATTAATTGTTAGAGTAATAAAATGGTGCAGATGGAGAGATGGTAATAACCGTGGGAAAAGAGGAAGGGTAGCTGTGCAAAGGGCTTGCTAAATGGAACTGGGTTTAGCCTCAATGTATAAAATACTGGCCTCTTCATTTACTACCACCAACCTAAAATGCAATTAAAACCCTAGAGGCATGGTTTTTATAGAGAATCTGTTTGCCATCCAAATGAAGACCGGAGACATCGAGTGTGGGTTCAGTTAGTTTATCTATGTAAATGGCTGATCTACATCACTGCTTATTTCAATAAGCTGACGATTTTGAGGGTGGGCCGCGCTAGAAGGAGAGTTGGGTTTTATATGCCGACTTTCTCTACCACTTAAGGGAGACTCAAACTGGCTTACAATCACCTTCCCTTCCCCTCCCCACAACAGACACCCTGTGAAGTAGGTGGGGCTGAGAGAGTGCAACTAGACCAAGGTCACCCAGCTGGCTTCATGTGTAGGAGTGGGGAAACAAATCCAGTTCACCAGATTAGCCTCCCCCGCTCATGTGGAGGAGTTAGGAATCAAATCCGGTTCTCCAGATCAGAGTCCACCACTCCAAACCACCTCTCTTAACCACTACACCATGCTGGCTCTCATGCTAGGCATCAGCATGGACTGCCTTCTGCACAGATCCACTCCAGCTCCACACTCAACTTGCATTTCCGTTGGCCTTGCTCGTCACTGGCTGCACAGCTCTATGTGCAGAGAGGTGCCCATCTTCATCCCTCTCCCCTGATGTGCTCCAAGGGAGGGGTATTCCTAGGGGCGGGAGGCAAAACCTCCCATTGTTTCTCGTTGGCTATTTATGCACAGGAGGTTTTGCTTTGGATTTTCCGCTTTCCAGATGCACATTTCCCCCAGACAAATTCTCAAAACTCTGCAGGGGGTCTTATTGTTGAGATTTGAGAATTTAGATAGGGAAAATGTGCATCTAGAAGGCGGAAATTCCAAGGCAAAACCTCCAAGGTGGAACTGCTCCTCTGTGATTTAGCTGGAATGTTATCTGTTGTTAGGAGGCCAGATTCATTTTCTTTCAAGGGAGTTTCAAGCTAAGGGAAATAGCACCTCTTAAGTATGGAAGTTAAGGAATAGAAAGCATACACAGTGGTGCATGGAGGGAGGAAGGAACATTGAGTTGGCAGTATGTTAAAAAAAATGGAAATGATAGGATACATACTTGGAGTCCTGTGAAGTCAACAGAGCTCCCATATTCTCATCAGAGCCTCCCGGAAAAAAATATGATCTTCTAGGTAAGTAACTAATTGCATGTTGCTAAGAAGTACCATGTGGTTTACCCCCCTAAAAACACATTTTAGCATAGATAATTTCAGAATGTTTTATGCTAAACAATTAAAAATATAAAACACTTACCTGTCAGTGTTATGACAAGCTGATTTAATTACCAGACATATGTCAACCAGTGTCATTTTTAATGTAATAAAACATTAAACTGGACCTTGTGCTTGATGTGAAACAAAATTATTCATTGAATATTAGAACAGTAGACCTCCCGCTGTTCTTTTACAAATGGTTGAACTACCACAAGGTTATGGAAGTTAACATGTAAATTGCAACAGAACCTATAATTTCTGTAGAGAATCCCAGAAGACTTTAATTTCAGTCACATGCACGTGCAATTTTCTTCTTGGAATCATTTCTAACACGGTGAAAATATCCGAAACTTGAACACATCACAAGTGATTATCAAGTACTGATGTACTTTTCATGACTTAGACCGAGCACTAGAATATTTAGGTTTAGGGATGTTGGACTGGAGAGCATTTAAAAAAAAAAAAAAAAAACCTAACTCTGGAAGAGTTAATAATATGGTCTACATTGGTGATCTGAAAGCACAATCATGTCCGCTGGACAGCAGAAGGCTGGTCATCAACAGACAGGCATGCTGTGTGAAGCCAAGTAAAGGAAACTGACAGACAGGGGAACTGGCAAACCAGTCTGATAACAGCTTGGAATTTACACAAGAGGTCAGTTGTTCAGAGGGAAGGAAGTAAGGCTTTGCGTACCACACTGGGTTTTTGTATTGCCTGACAACCAGTGAGTCAATGAACTGTAGTACCCCATTCCCCACTCCTACAGTCCTCACTCCAACACAAGAAGCCAGCTGGGTGACCTTGGGCTAATCACAGTTCTCTGAACTCTCTCAGCCCCACCTACCTCACAAGCAGTCTGTTGTGGGGAGAGGAAGGGAAGAAGATTGTAAACCAGTTCAATTCTCCTTAAAAGGATAAAGTCGGCATATAAAAACCAACTCTTCCCCCTCCCCCTCCCCCTCCTCCTCCTCTTCTTCTTCTCCCCCCCCCCTTGGCCATTTAAGTTGTAACAGATGACTGAATAGCAGACCAGTGGTTCTCGGTCCTCCTTCGATATCATGGTGCTACATTTGGTCTGACTGACCAAGTCTCTGGTTCAAGGCCCCAGCACTTTACAGGTAGCCTTATAAAAGCTTTCCTGATATCATTTAGTCAGTGTGTCTTTTGAACACATCTCCTTTTACAGCTTGTGTGTGGGATCACTAGGTGTGACCTTATATACACTCCCGAAAACTAAGACACATGTGAAGTTTACAGAGCTGATTGTGCTCTTCTGAGGTCATGCACTCATCCTAAACACAGCTATAATTTGAACCAGTGCCCTCCTTCAACTCCATACATCACAGAAATGACTTCCACATCATTGGCTGAGACCACAAAGTTTCATCACAGACAGCTCTCATTGTAAAAATTAAATATTTTGATAATCCACTGTAAAGCATCTTCTTTCACAGAATTCCATGTCAAATTATCTCAGGAAAATTATGTGATTCTCTCTCTCTCTCTGTGTGTGTGTGTGTATTAAGTGCCGTCAAGTCGCTTCTGACTCATGGTGACCCTATGAATCAATGTATGAATCAATGTCCTCCAAAATGTCCTATCTTTGAAAGCCTTGCTCAGGTCTTGTAAACTGAGGGCTGTGGCTTCCTTTATTGAGTCCATCCATCTCTTGTTGGGTCTTCCTCTTTTCCTGCTGCCCTGAACTTTTCCTAGCATGACTGTCTTTTCTAGTGACTCTTGCCTTCTCATAATGTGACCAAAATACGATAGCCTCAGTTTACTCATTTTAGCTTCTAGGGTCAGTTCAGGCTTGATTTGATCTATAACCCACTGATTTGTTTTTTTGGCAGTCCATGGTATCCGTAACACTCTCCTCCAACACCATATTTCAAAGGAGTCTACTTTCTTCCTGTCAGCTTTCTTCATTGTCCAGCTTTCACACCCATACATAGTAATTCTACCACTGTGTATAAACAGGGGTGTGCATTCTGAAATTCCCAAGTCACAAATGTACACGGAAATCTCTGTTTCAGGTCATTACTATCACTTTCTAGAGCAGTTGCACAAATCCGGGATTCTTAGGCATTACAAAAAAGACCCTTCCCCCAAAAAAATCCATATAGTTGATTGCGGTCAGGTGCTTCCCATCAACAGCAGTGGGCATCTTGTTTTTCACTTCCCCGTGGACTGGGGAAGGTGGCTCCTGGGCAATGCAAGCCAGGTGAAGAGCTGGTGTTCTAGGTTGCTTTTTCTCCCCTCACTGCTTTGTGGGAGTGGAACCCCTTTTTTTCTCTGTTAGTAGAATGCCTGGGGTATCTCATTCAGGAGCCTGTAGAATTGAATCCTCTTGAAACAGGACTTTGGGACGAGATCGAAATCAGGGTAAATGAGGGTCCCTTCATATTTGTATTGAATGGAAAAGGAAACCAAACTGCCTAGTAAAAAGGGTAAATAAGAGTCCACGTTGTGCCGCTTGGGAGAAAGCACCCTTTATGCAGTACTTTAAATATCCATTAAAATACAGAAACTACTGACAACTGCTGTGAGGTCTTCTCGTTTCCATAATCTTTCACAAAAAAATGGCTGCTGCAGGGTCCATCGCTCTCACACTCCACTTTCTACTTCCATAGCTAGGTATCCATCATATGGCTTCCTCTGAAATTTGCTCTGCAGCAACTGTTCAGCCCTTCTGATTGATTTCTCTTTAAAGATGTCGAATTGTTCCCAGTGTAGCAATCATGTTCTGCACCTATGCCCCCAAATTCTGGCATAGTTAGAATTTGGATCCTTAATGCAAATATTTATTCCCTAGAGAATAACAATAATTTAATAAGGACTAAAATATCTTTCTCATTGGGCCAGGTACCTTTGGGATATATTTTTTCCTGGGTCAATTTCCATCCTTTGGCCTTGAAATGTAAAAGGTTAAGTGTACATCTCTGCTGAAGACCATGAATGAATTTCATATCTGATTGATTCTAGTCAGAGACCCCATAAATACGCATTCCAAATGGTAGATAGGTTAATAAGTCCACTCATTTCAACATCTGCTATCGATAACGTACCACTTTCCCCTGATCAGTATCTCTCATATTTCACCAGCAAAACTGAAGTGACTCAGAATCAACAATGCATCTCCAGTATCAATGATCACCCCTTCCTTCTTCCCTCTCCCTGTGTGATTCTTCAATGGACCTTGAATCTTTCACCCCTGTCACTGCTTTTTTATCATTATCCAAGGTGATCGGTCAGCTCTATGCTACCACCTGGCTCTTCGATCCTATGCCAAAAGTACTATGGAAAACTGTCATTCCTCAGCTCATTCCACTTATAGAGAGTCTCATTAACACCTCTCTTCCCTCTGGCTATGTGCCACTACAATTTCAGATGGCTGTTGTTACTAAACAGACCAAAAACACTATGTTAAAATACCTCTGAGGGTCGGAGTTAAATTCATAAAAGTCTAGTAATTCAGGGCTAAATAAAATATCCCATCTTTCACATGCTTTACCGGATCCCAAATGTCTCTCATTTCACCTGGACGCAAAATGTGGCCCATATTGTCTAACAAGATTTATACATCACAAGTAACAGATGCTACATGGCTAAAGGAATGATAAAAAATGTCAAGGCAAGACATTAAAACAGCAGTGCTAAACATAAGGCCCAAGAGCCTTATCAGGCCCTATAGGGGTCCCCTATAGGGCCTGTGGCAATCCAGCATATTTCACACAAATTATTGAACTATCTTCATAGCTAGGAAGCTGATGTCAAGGAACTGACTTACCAGTGTCTGCAGCTGCATGCCTCAGCATCAGACACCATTCCCTTTAAATTAGCAGTGCGGGTATCCATTAATAGGTTGAGAATGGATTGTTATAAATGATTATGAACAAATAATACGCCAGAGCTGGGGGGGGATCTAATTTTTCAAACATTAGTGCTTAATGGAGTGGAATGATGGTTTGGTGTTGAATTCAAGTGGACTTGACAGGTTTTGAAGAAAATGCTAAGGGTGTGGGTCTTGGGTATCTGCTTAGTGGGGAAATGGGTCCTCCGACCCATTTGTGTTTGACCCTCTCGCATTGCAAAGAAGTGGTGGGCAAAGATGGATGGCTTGGCTGTTTCGGTCCCTGAACCATCTATTGTTTGGCAGCCTGATCCTGTTTATCTGCCGTAATGCAAGCACTGGCTTGTTCTACCACTGATAACATGACTGTCTGCCTCCCTTAATTCTGGCAGAGGCCTCTGCAGGGCTGTGCTGGCTTCCGTGGCTCTGGTAGTTTCCAAAAGGTGCAATAGCGTTGGAGCACTTCCAGCATACTTTACAGCTGAAGCTACATGTTATTAAAACCAGATGCAGAAACGTAAACTTTGAGGAATAGAAATGTCTGAAAGCCTATTTGTCTTTGCTCAAAAAAAAAACAAAACAATTTGGTGCTTGATACCCACTTAACCTATGCAAGGAGCCAAGTGTCTATAAGAGTCAGACTGTGAATTAAAATTTTCTGCAGCCAACCAGTTATGTATGGTAACATGGGTAAGATAAAATATGCTACTTTGTGTTGTTTAATACCAAATACCATTAGCTCCTTCTGAGAATGCAGAAATCCCATGCTAAGAGCTGATAGCATCCAGTCATAACCAGAGGTGAAAGTAACACATTTTCTATTAGTGCTGTTACCCTTGAGGGTTTGAAACAGAAGAGAGGAGGTTCCATTTGGCCACTTTCTTACTGCTGCTCTGTATGGGCCATACTTGGGTTGCCAACCCCAGGTACTAGCTGGAGATCTCCTGCTATTACAACTGATCTCCAGCCGATAGAGATCAGTTCACCCAGAGAAAATGGCCGCTTTACCTCCCGCCAGTGGCAAAGCGGGACCTGGCAACTCTAGCCCATATCCTTATTTTCACCCCTGATCAAATCATATGAATAGAAATTTGGTTCTGCATCAATGTCATGGCATTTGTGGTCATTACAAGGCTTCATTCTGTACAAACCTGTGTATGGTTCCCATCATTGAATACCTTGTGAGATCAGAATAAATGGGGGAAATACAAACATAAGCATTTTTGGTAGAGCTTTTATGATTTTGCAACAACCAATGTATTTTTTTTCTAACTCATAGAAACCAGGATTTGTTTCCAGGATTTTGTAGGAAAGAATACACAAAAGACTACACTCCATGTGATGACATGGCCTCATAACAAAAACTCCAAACTTGTAATATGGCCCCAAAAATCCATTGGGGGTTACTCTAAATAGGGGCTGTGTCATTGAGAAATTCTTCTGCCTCCACATTGCCTCAGTAGAGGGGGAGGGGGGAGACAAGCCCAGTCTTCCTTACCTTTGTGGTAAAAAAGCAGTATGGGGGGTATCATTCCAGTCTGGGGAACCCAGCATTGGCAGATAAAACCCCTCCTTGCCCAGTTCTATGGCTCCAATCAATATTTGGATCTCCAGCCAGTATTGAAGTTTGATCTTTTATATGGAGAGTTTTGCATTAGCAAACTGACATTAGATATAGAACTAAGGGGAAAGAGAATAGGAGATCAAAAAACCAACAGCATTAGAGGAAGAAGTTATATAGATTTGCTTATTTAAGATCTAGAAAGCCATCATTAAGCCAGCAATGAGAGGTAGAAACACTGTGCAAACTAACACCTATCAGTAGGGTTTCCAGGTTCTTCTTCGCCACTGGCAGGAGGTTTTTGGGGCGGAGCCTGAGGAGGGCAGAGTTTGGGGAGGGACTTCAGTGCCATAGAGTCCAATTACCAAAGCGACCATTTTCTCCAGATGAACTGATCTCTATCAGCTGGAGATCAGTTGTAATAGCAGGAGTTCTCCACCTCGGGTTGCCAGGTCCCTCTTTGCCACCGGCGGGAGATTTTTGGGGTAGAGCCTGAGGAGTACGGGGTTTGGGGAGGGACTTCAGTGCCATAGAGTTCAATTGCCAAAACAGCCATTTTTCTCCAGGTGATCTGATCTCTGTCGGCTGGAGATCAGTTGAATTAGCAGGAGATTTCCACATAGTATTCTAGTTGACAAATTGGGGAAATGTGGGTTAGATCCTATTATTGTTAGGTGGATCTGCAACTGGTTGACAGATCGTACCCAAAGAGTGCTAGTTAATGGTTCCTCATCTACTTGGAGAGAAGTGACTAGTGGAGTTCCTCAGGGATCTGTGCTAGGCCCTGTGTTGTTCAACATCTTTATAAATGATTTGGATGAAGGAATAGAGGGGATGCTTATTAAATTTGCAGATGATACTAAATTGGGAGGGGTAGCAAATATGGTAGAAGACAGAGCAAAGATGCAGGATGATCTTGACAGGCTGGAGAAGTGGGCTAGAACTAATAAAATGCACTTCAACAAAGACAAATGTAGTTCTGCATTTAGGTAGGAAAAATCAAATGCATAATTATAGGATGGGGGAGACTTGTTTGAGCAGTAGTGTGTGTGAAAAGGATCTTTGGGTTTTAGTAGACCAAACACTGAACATGAGTCAGCAGTGTGATGCGGTAACTAAAAAGGCAAATGCAGTCTTGGGCTGCATCAACAGAAGTATAGTGTCCAGATCATGCGAAGTGATGGTATCGCTTTACTCCGCTCTGGTTAGACCTCAACTAGAGTACTGTGTTCAGTTTTAGGCACCACAATTTAAGAAAGATGTAGACAAGCTGGAACGTGTCCAGAGGAGGGCAACAAAGATGGTGAGGGGTCCGGAGACCAAGTCCTATGAGGAAAGGTTGAAGGAGCTGGGTATGTTTAGCCTGAAGAGAAGACTGAGAGGGGACATGATAACCATGTTCAAGTACTTGAAGGGCTGTCATATAGAGGAGGGTACCGAGTTGTTTTCTGTTGCCCAAGAAGGTCGGACCAGAACCAATGGGTTGAAATTAAATCAAAAGAGTTTCCGTCTAGACATTAGGAAGAATTTTCTAACAGTTAGAGCGGTTCCTCAGTGGAACAGGCTTCCTCGGGAGGTGGTAAGCTCTCCCTCCCTGGAGGTTTTTAAGAAGAGGTTAGATGGCCATCTGTCAGCAATGCTGATTCTGTGACCTTAGGCAGATGATGAGAGGGAGGGCATTTTGGCCATCTCTGGTCACTGGGGGGGGGGGGTAGTTGTGAATTTCCTGCATTGTCCAGGGGGTTGGACTTGATGGTCCTGGTGGTCCCTTCCAACTCTATGATTCTATGATTCTACCTGGCAGTTGGCAACCCTATCTCCAGCTAGTACCTAAAAGTTGGGAACCCTACCTATCAGGATAATTCTTTTCTTGGCAAAATCTGTATAACTCTGTTGAGTGAAAAACACTCTAGTTATTTACATTCTCACCTGACTTTCCTCTCTCTGAGTCTGAACTCCACTGGAACTGTCTAACAGGTAGAAGAATAAAGGGAAAATGTGGAGTGACCTTGGCCAGAAACTCTCAGCTAAACCTACCTTACAAGGTAGTTATGAGGCTAAAATAAGCAGAACAATGTTGTCAGCTACTTTGGATCTCCACTGGAAACAAAAAACAGTATGCAGCGCTGGGAAGATGGCGTGCGCGTCCCAACGTCAGCGTCCGTTCCACCCTGGGTGGCATAAGTGGCACGGGCACTGGCACCAGGGGCTTGGATGCCAGCGCAGGCCCTTCCTCGCCTCCTATGGACTTTTGCCCGCACAGCTCATGAATGAGCTGTAAGCTACACATGGATAAATCAACTAATACAACGTACACTAATCTGCGGTGGAAGATGAGCCCAGAAAAGTGCCAGTGCTCAACTGGTTCACTCCAAAGGATCCAAACCCTATCAGAAGATGGTCCTTGAATTCAAGGATTTCTTCTTCTTCTTCTGTATGATGACAAAAAGAAAGAAAAATACTAGACAAAAAGGACACACAGGGAAGTAACAGGGAATTGTTTTACTTGATTAATGCAAACTTTTTCACATCATGCCACATTGTCTCCAACACAAATTTTGGAAAACTGTCCAAGTGCACAAGATAGAAATTAGCGAAACTCTGCCAAGAATGTAATTCCAAAGTGTAATACCTCATCCAAAGTATATCACTCCTAATCATGCAGCAGGCTTTTGCAAGATGTAGCAGCATAAACAATAGGCATCAGCTCAAGTGCCGGTGTAACACTTGGAAACATGAGCTAATGACCCTGAAGCAAGAATAATATTAAATTAGCCATACAGAGGCACAGAAGTTGTTCAATGACTTCCAGCCTGTTTTTTAATGTCATCTCAGCATACAGCTCTTGCTGCAATTGAATATTGAGTGGCATCCTTCTGTCGTGTCAATGTCTGGAATTGTATTTCAGGTCCTGAAGTTTGCTTTCAAGATTATTGATCATGTAATCTTGTTCTGTGACCTGGAACATGTCTGCCAACAGAGTTTCTTTGTGTTCTAGTGGTTGAAGTTGAAAAGGTAGGTTGCTGTCATGAGCTCTGGGAAAAGACACATTGAATGGCTAGTAAAATGCACGGGAGTGCTTTAGAGAGTGCCACTTGCCGGTTTTTGCCACCTGTTTACTGGCAGAGTTAAGTAAACCAAGAATGACAACTGAAGATTTAAGCTGGGTAGAACCCTACACGATTTATTTATTTGTTTGTTTATTTCATTTTATACTCCGCCCTCCCCCGGCAGGGCAGCTTACAACACAAATCCACATATCGAATACATAAATAGAATAAAATCACATAAAATCAATAATAAAATTAATAGTTTCCAGTCCCATAAACATCCATAATAATTTAGTAAAACTTAGCAAGTGGTGCATCATGTTGGAGTAGAGAGGCCACTGCAAGGCTTGTGGAGCATAGGGTTGCCAGCTCCGGGTTGGGAAATACCTGGAGATTTTGGGGGCTGAGCTTGAGGAGGGCGGGGTTTGGAGTGGGGAGGGACTTCAATGCCATAGAGTCCAATTGCCAAAGCAGCCATTTTCTCCAGGCGAACTGATCTCTATCAGCTGGAGATCAGTTGTAATAGCAGGAGATCTCCAGCCACCACCTGGAGGTTGGCAACCCTAGTGAAACAGCCAGCACACACACACACACACACACACACACACACACACCTCACACACAAACACATCAATTTGATAGCTGATAGCAAAGAGTGGGGAGATAGGGAGGCCAGCATTGATGAAAACCACAACTGTCTTCAACCATAGGCCTGGTGGAATAGCTCCATTTTGCAGCCCTGTGGAAAGCTTTGAGATCCTGCAGGGCCCTGGTCTCATCAGAAAGGGAGTTCCACCAGGTCGGGGCCAGGGCCGAGAAAGCCCTAGCCCTGGTCGAGTACAGTAATGTTCTCTGGGGTGTGTGCCAGGTATGGTAGCTGGAGATCTCCTGCTATTACAACTGATCTCCAGCCGGTAGAGATCAGTTCACCTCTACTCTATGGCATTGAAGTCCCTCCCCTCCCTTCCCCAAACCCAACCTCCTCAGGCTCCACCCCAAAAACCTCCCACCGGTGGCAAAGGGGGACCTGGCAATTCTAGTGCCGGCAGAGGCAGTCCTGCAGGTATGAAGGTGCCAGACCATGTAAGTTAGAATCAAACTGTATATTTTCAAATCATGGCCACAGGTTCATTGATGATATACTGGCTGCATTCTGACATCACATCCAAGCCAAATGAAAGTCCTCATCTTTACATGCCCATTTCTCCTCCCCTTGAATGTTATGCCAAGATCGAAGACTTCCTGATTTAGAACTAACTTAAAGTTTTCACCACTGTAACAAACTGTCATTTCTCTCTTGCTTGCCAACTATGATGCTAAACCAGGATTAAACTGTAGTTACAAACCCTGGTTTGTAGGCAGGCAAGACAAACCACAATTTGTTTAAGTGTCCAATTTGGACATCGTGACAAATTGTTGTTGCTTCTAAACCAGGCAATGTTTAATCATAGTGTAGCATATGAGAAGGGAGGAAAGGGGTGACCCTGAGGAATTGTAAGCATTATTCTTGGACTGCATGCAACCACTAAGCATGCAGATAGACAGATGTAATATTTTAAGTGTGATTGAAATAATTTGGACTTTGAACACACACTTTCTGCCTTGAAAGCATATGTATGTTCAAACTACTTCTAACACACTTAAAATGTTACTTCTGCCTTCACCCTGAGTACTTTTAATGCTGATCTTTGTATTATAGTAGTTGTCAAGAGCTATAATTAAAGTTGAATTTCAACTTCCATTGTTCCTCTCATTTTTTCATTTGCTCATAATTAAAAAATCCTCTATGCTAAAATTGTCAGTGCGTGATCTCATCCCAAAGGTATTTTTTTTAAAATAGAGTGCGACCAAAATTAGTTCAACTATTTTTCAGTTGTACAGACATTAGAAATTACTCCTTTCCACTCTATTTCAATTGACAGTTTTGTAATATATCTGAAAACCAATTTCATATAAAATTCCACCCCTGAATTTTTTTCTTTCGTCCAAAGAGAGGACTAATAAAAGCAATTTAAATGTGCATAAAATATGTTAAGGTTATCATTGTTGTACACACACACCAGTTTGTCCTTTAATTTTATCCATGTCTAAATCTGCCCCAACCCCTGTACTTCATAAGGTTCAAGTGATCAAGACATAAACAATTTTCTTTGCATACTCAAAAGAATAAATTATGAGCATCATATCTATGGACAAAATCTATGGCATTTCATAATGTAAAGTAAAAGGTAAAAATGTTGAGTATTGGACCAAAGGGTTGAGTATTGGACCAAAGGGTACAGTTAAAGCAATCTCTTCATTCACAACCTTTTCTCTTCCCCACGGCCAGCCATTTGGGGAAAGAATAAATAATTTGTAAAAGCTCAATCTGGATCCGTTAGAATCCAAATTTTCAAAAGTGATTTCAGTTTGGTACATCTGCCCTGAAAACCTCCTCAATGCAAAAAGAAATGTGCACATTTAAGGACTCTATGGTATGAAAAATAGCTTTTAGAATATCATTACTTTGAAATATGGCACAATCAAAAGTCAATATTACCATAAAATGCATGAGTTAGACAGATCGTATTATTTGGCCCCCTGCAGAACGGGCAAGATCTGTGCAGTTTGAAATAAACTTCACAAGAGTCTCAGAATAAAAGGATGGGGGGAAATCCTTCTGAGTTCTCAAGCTATTTTTAATACACAGATCATATGTATATGGAATAATGCAATCAAGAAAAAAAATCAGAAATGGCAGAGACATTCTTTTCTATGGTTGAAATTCTTATATGTCAAAAGCAGACCCCTTCCTAAGATCCCTGAAAATGAAAAACAAATATGTGACTGTTTGGAGCATCACATGAACCATTGGTCCCATTTTATTTTATTTACTTTATGCTCTTCAATGGGGACCCAAGAGGCTTACATCATTCTCTTTCCTGCATTTTATCATCACAACAGCCCTCTGAGGCGGGTTAAGCTAAGTGTATCTGACTGGCCCAAGGTCACCCATCAAACTTCCACATCAGAGTGGGAATTCAAAACTGGGTCTCCCAGATCCTAGTCTAATACTCTAACCACTACACCTCACTAGCTCTCACCGCTCATACTTCTAAGCACTGTGCAATAGCCAATTCAAACTGGAAGCATGTGCAGTAACCAATTCAAACTGGAAGCACAGCAAGACACTCCTTCCTTAAAAAATAAAAATAATAACGTGCTGTATAATGGCCTTATACTTTGAATCATGCAAACAAATGTATGCTTTTCTGCTTTAATCCCTAAGAAGGTTTCCCACATTTTTAGTAGCATAGGAACCACTGCCATGTGTGTCCTTTACACAATTCTCTAGTAAGAAATCTGAGGCAGTGTGAGAGGAGGAGATACTGAAATGGCTGCTTAACACACCTGTGTCAACTAGGGTTGCCAGGTCCCTCTTCACTACCAGCGGGAGGTTTTTGGGGCAGAGCCTGAGGAGGGTGGGGTTTGGAGAGGGGAGGGACTTCAATTGCCATAGAGTCCAATTGCCAAAGTGGCTATTTTCTCCAGGGGAACTGATCCCTATCGGCTGGAGATCAGTTGTAATAGCAGGAGATCTCCAGCTAGTACCTGGAGGTTGGCAACCCTGATGTCAACTCTCTCATTAACTGGACAATGGTGTCATTTGGAAGGTGCCATATTGTGGACTCATTTGATGTGATTATGACAGTTACAATATCAGAATAGCATTTGAATAACAGATGCTAGAGGGGCTCATTTGCTGCAGAGGTAACCTCAGAATACCTCCCCCCCAAGTACTATGCAGATATTTAACAGGCTATTACAGGTATTACTTGGCTAGGATGTATGTAGTACTAGTGTACGAAAAGTATATTTATTTATTTATTTATTTATTTATTTATTTATTTATTTATTTTTTATGACGCCTCTCCAGCAACCTGCCTGGGGTAGCTTACAAAATCAAATACAATTTAAAAAATTAAAAGATATTAATTAAAATTCAACATTAAAAACTCATGTAATACACTGGACCCACATAAAGTCATGTGAAGGTATATTGAAGATACAGAATGCAGAACATTTGAAATGTTCTTAGTAGGGTTGCTAGGTCCCTCTTCCCACCGGCGGGAGGTTTTGGGGGCAGAGCCTGAGGAGGGCAGGGTTTGGGGAAGGGAGGGACTTCAATGCCATAGAGTCCAGTTGCCAAAGCGGCCATTTACTGAACTCTATCGGCTGGAGATCAGTTGTAATAGCAGGAGAACTCCAGCTAGTACCTGGAGGTTGGCAACCCTAGTTCTTAGGGAGTCTGTATAATAGCATTGTATGGCCCAGGCACCAACTATAGTTCTGATTCTGCAAAGCATAAGGAATCACTTCTGCCTATCACAAGCAATGAACACTGGAGTGTTTGGTATTATGGAACAAAGGTGGCAGTGATGGTACTCAATATTGCCTTCATGGGCCCATGGTGGGAATTTACTTGAATTTGGGGGGGGGGTGTCTACAGGGCCCTCTCACTGCAAACTGTGTGGAACAAACTGCTCTTACCTGTTGATTAAATGGAAGATATTTAGTCAGTGCACTGGGAGGGGAGAGAAAAAAGAGAGCAGCTATTCAAGGGCTTTGTAAAAAAAAACCTTTTAGGGGATTTCTTAGGGAGCTGTCCCTGCCTGATCCCCACTTCCTTGCTTGTTAGCGTGGTGTACTAGTTAAGAGCAGTGGGATCTGATCTGGAGAACTGGGTTTGATTCCTTACTCCTCCACATGAAGCCTGCTGGGTGACCTTGGGCCAGTCACAGTTCTCTCAAATTCCAAGTATTCCCAAAGGTCAGTTTGTATTGGGAGTCGGATGTACTCAGCTGTCTTCCACAAATTTAACATATGTCAATGCATCGACTAAAGTCAGTTCCTATGACTTGCAAGGAATAGGGGAAGCTGTGTTATTCACATCATCTGTGCTGATAGTACAATAGTGTCCAACACCTGCCTTTATGCAGGTCACTGCATACAATTCCTGGTGTGCTTTCCATCACCAAACAGGCTATTCAGGTGTTATTTTACAACTGTGTGGCTTGTCTCCAGATAGTCCTCATGAAAGTGTGAATCAAATCCACAGCACGGAGGTAGTGAACTGAGCTACTCAAAGACTATTTAATTTTTAAGGACCAAATTATGAAGGAATTAAGGTTAAAAACGTTTCTATTTTCCCCTCCCTTCCCTTCCCCTTACCAACTGCACCAAGCCTCTAGGCTGAAACGTCCTTATGCTGACTTTTTTTTCCATAATCCTTTGAGGGGGGAAAAAGAGACTTTTCCATCATTAAACAGTAGGAATCCCTCATCTAGAGCTAAAGGATACGTCCTATTAAGTGAGAACATAAGCCCATTTCTAATTCAGGACAGTTCTGCTATGTATTCTCTAGGACCAATAAAAACTGCTGATTAACCAATGGACCAATGGATCTCCATGTGCCATACAGCTGTCACATCAGCTGTTTCCGCTGCCACAATTGGGGTGTAATGTTGCTGGGCTTAAGTGCAGGAGAGGGGAATTTTCTTGTGACCGTACAAATAATTCATCATAGGCTGCGTGCCTCAGGACTGTTATGGGGGAAGAGAAGAGAAATATCTCATAGTTATATTGTAGTTCATCCTAAACCTGACAAGCAAGTGGTTGGCATATATAGTGGAAGCTTGATAAAAGATTTTAAAATAAGACGGTTCCCAACCGGAGGGAGGGGGGGAAGAGAAGAAGAAGAATTACAAAAGGATTTTTTTCTTCAATGTCATTTCTGGCTGAGGTGGCTAAATGCTGTACTGATGTACGGAAGATGCGGCAGATGTCATTAAACAAAAAAAAAAAACATTCATTCCACAGAGAGAGAAAAAATTAGATGGCATCCGTATTTTCCTGAGCTAATTTTAAAAACGGGGACCAGCTCATCCGATGACAAGCAGTCTCAAAAAGAGACCGCCGGCCTTGCATTGTTATGTGGTACATTGTCTTTTTTTATGCATGTACGCTGTGTGAACAAGAGGGTTAAAAGTTAAACAGTAGCCCGAGGCTAGCGCACTTGCAAGCAGAACAGGTACAAAATAGGCTCTGGTTGCTTCCAAACTATTACTGTATGTCTTTAGCAGAAACTAACATAACAGGCATCTATGTGCAAAAAAAAAAAATGTATTTCCTTAAGGTTGCAAGTATTATGAAATGGAACTGCTTTAATGGCTGAAATGCCCATATGACCTTTAATCCAAAGTCATAAATTTGTCAGTGTCTGAAAGTGGCAGGATATCATTCTTAATGAGGCTAGTTTCTTTTTTCTTTTTCCCCCCTCTCCTGGTCTTTGTATTTCTGGCATCCTAGCTCAGACTAGCATGGAGTTCTGAACATTATTTCCAAAAGTCGCACAGTAAAGCCCTGGTAAATATGTAAAGGAAACAAAATGAGCAAAACTAAAGCATTGTTACCAGTTGAAATAAAGTAACGAAGGAGGCTCTGAAAGCTCTGCTTATGCTACATTTCATAAAATGATAAATAACACAAGTCGTCATGTTTATGTATAATGAATTACAATCCGGCTGCATTTACCTTAGTAACATTTTACTGGGGTTGTATTTTACTCCCAACTACCAATTATGTCATCATACTGGCATTTACCTGGACATAATGATACACAGCAAACCCATTCTTGTAACATAATTCATGGCTTAAAAGTGTTTGCAAAGCTGGCCAGGATTCTGTGTACACATAACGATGTGGAGATTGCTATTAAATTTTACAGATTAAAGTTTAGTAAACCTTAAAGTCTTACACTGGCTTGCATGGTATTTATTAATCCTAAAGGGAAAGATGTGCTGCTATTTAAATGTCAATAACATGTAACCCCTATTAAAATAAACAAAAATGCCATTATGTGCATTTTGTTACACAATACCACACTAGTTGCAATGGCAAATACATTATTGAGTGCCCAAATATGTGCTATGCTTTTAACACTTTGCATGGCACCATTATAGAACATCTTATTCACCTCCACAGCGTCATATTTTATTATTATTATTAAGGAAGGGGAGGACAAGAGACACAGAGACCATACCTCACGTCCGTTTTATAGCAGAAGCCCACATTCTGAAAAGACCTCAAAGCTTTGGGAAGAAATATCTATTGTAACATTATCTTCCATTTATTCAATTTAATTTCAGTTTGAGGAGGGAAGCATATAGATCATTTTATAAGCTTGTAAGGTCACCACATTTAAATTAAAGTGACCTCTCTTAAAGCCTATTAATAACAAGTACTGTGCTGAGAGAAATTTAATATGAATGGTTAAAATGCATGGAATTCAGATTTTACTGCCCAACAGCTCAATTAAACAAATTGAATTTTTAAGCAACAAAAGGGAATTGAATCAAACAGGGATGTGGTAGGATCTGAGATGTGGACGTTTATGAGTGATAGTCGCCGGGCCCTCCAGCAGTCGGCTCCCTTCATTTGTTGCCTCAGCAGTTACAAGGGATTGGGCAGACCGCAACACAAAAGGATAAAAATGTTCGCCATTGAAACCCAGGTTTTGGCTCCCAATAAATCATCTGTCACTTCATCACAGCCCAGTAGATAATGAGCAATAAAGTTTTCACACTCGGAGAATGAGGAAGCAGACATAAGCAACGCAGCAGTTCAAGACGCTGGCTTCCTTGTTCTGTAAATGATAAGGCACTTTGTATAATAAATTACCGCGAGGTTTCAGGGAAAGGATGACCCTGACATCAGTAACATAAACAATTTAATGCTCGAAATAAGCCTGATCTAATCACATTTATCTATACATTTTAATGACAGAAATAATTCCCTGGCTCTTGCATTTATATATGAACACGTATATCAAAACAGGAACTGCAGAAGCACCGGCCTCCCTCTGAGTTGTCTGAGTACTGTAAACAACGCTCTAAAGATGGATAGTAATTGGGAAAATGTTTTCAATTGCTAAGAAATCTAGCACAGCACTCCTCTCAGCATAAGGCTGGATAGGCCTAAGAGCTGAATGTTAGGGTTGCCAGCACTTGGTTGTGAAATTTCGGGAGATTTAAGGGTGGACTCTAGGGCTGGCAGGATTTGGGAAGGGAAGAGACCTCAGTGGTGTATAATACCATACCCACGAAAGCTGCCATTTTCTCTGGGGGAACTGATCTCTGTCATCTGGATATCAGTTGTAATTTGAGAAATCTCTGGGTCCCACCTGGAGGTTAGCAACACTATGCCTCATCAACCCAGCGGTAAGACCACAACACATAGGGTTGTCAAGTCCCTCTTCACCACCGGTGGGAGGTTTTTGGGGCAGAGCCTGAGGAGGACGGGGTTTGGGGAAGAGAGGGACTTCAATGCCATAGAGTCCAATTGCCAAAGCAGCCATTTTCTCCAGGTGAACTGATCTCTAATAGCAGGAGATCTCCAGCTAGTACCTGGAGGCTGGCAACCCTAAGAACACATGACACTGTGTTCATATCCCTAGATGCGTAACTAAGTGGCAAAAAGAAAGTGTGTGTGTGTGTGTGTTAGGAAGGGTAACATTGAGTAACTGTCCTTTCCCTGCCTCCTAGGCTAAAAGCAACCAAGGGAGTATTTATTATTAGGGAAACAGCATGAATAAGGAGATTTTAAGAAAACCTCCGGCACCACAGCTACAATCCAAATTGTCTGTCCACCAATGACCACTTGTTCAATTGCATACCTAGGGAATTAATCACAGATTGCCAGCATCATGTATATATTTAATATGAACGGAAAGTGATCAGCTGCACATTGTAGGGAGGTAGCACCTTTCTGGTTTTGGGAATTCAATCGGCTGGGAAAGGACAACCACCAAAGATGACAGCCTTGTATCTTTTTTGTCCCTTCTTCCTCCATAGCATGTAGTTACACATAGTCCAACTTCATCATGATGTGCTGGACCTTACTCCTGCCCGCTGCAGCCAAATGTCATAGAGGGGTAGATGGGGGATGTGATGATGTCAGGGCACAAGGGGAGGAGATAACTCCATTTAGAGAAGTGGTATATAGGTGTATATAGGGTTGCCAGGCATGGGAGCTTGAGTGGCAAGGATAGGGGCCCTGGGATTGCATGTACCATGACATCACTTCTGGGACAAACTGGAAGTGACATCACATCACTCTAGGAATTACCAGAAACTCTATGGTAAAACTATAGAGTTTCCAGCAATTCCTAGAGTAATGTGGCAACACTTCTGGGTTTTCCCCAGGGGTGACATCATGTCACACATGATGCTGATGTTTTAAAAAATTATCCTGTTGTTGCCCATAATGCTAGTAGGCAACAAGGGTTATCAGCTAGAGGTTTCCCTCCATAACAGGAGGCTGGCAACCCTGGATACATATTTCTTGACCTGTGTGGTTCCACCCATACAGTGAGGAGGGGGAAACCCACAATTAGTTTTTTTATGAGATGAACATGTTAAGCTATGGTAGGCACCATACTCCTGTTTCTTTCTTCTGAGACAAGTTCATGCTGATAGTATTCTGTTACCATCCTAGGTTTTTTTTCCCTGATGTAGTGTTTAGTGAATATTTTTTATTTGTTGATGACAGGTCACAAAGAAAAATGGTTGGGTCTGAATTCAGGATTGGTTTTGTGACTCTGAAGTTTCAGCCCTTTCAGCTAATGGGAGTTTGAAGGAGAGCATCATTCAAATTCACATGAAAGATGCTTCAACAGGGATACTGGAAAGGATGCTACAAAGTGTAGTTTGTACAACAGGGATGCCACAAAGTGTAGCTCATATGCAAAATATAAAGCTGAATATCAGTTGAAAAGTAATGCTATTGCCTTGAAAACACATAAAGCATACCGTTCATTGATTGATATTATTTTATATCAGCATTTGAAGTGACACACAGTAAAATAGTATCAAACATCCCTATCATATGCAAATTGCTAAATTAATACTTGCATAATAATGACAAGGTATAAAATATGCAAATAAACGTTTGTACATATCTACTTTTGTTATTTTCATTACATGATTAAACACATGCAAGCTGCAGCCACAATGTCAGCCGCAGAAATTACTGTTCTGTCTGACTTTATATAAAATTTCTGGGATGAATTAAATCCTGGGTTTACAGATCAATCCAGTGCATATTTACTGAAGAACATGCCCACTTGATCCTCACTTAATGAAACTTGTAGCCTTAGAATTCTTAGTCCAGATACAATGTAGTAGGATTCAGACCAGAATTCAAAAACTGGATACGTGCCAGTGTAAACAACTGATAGATTTGGCCCCAGTGTGTCCAGAGGAGAGATTAATGTCAATTATATGGGAAAAGCTTGTAAATAGTTAAAAAAAAACCCCAACCTGGACTCCTTAACAAGTAACGTTTAATAGGTCTACACTGAAGTGTATACCGCATTCTTGTTCAGTATTAGAAATGTATTATTTATACCTCCTGTAGTTATGTTTTAGAATGCACAAGTAGAGTTTGTATAGCAACAACAGTGGAAAAAATATTTGCAACCAGGGCAGTCTGGCAATATTGCTTGTTAAGGCATGCTATTTGTAAGCAAATTTATATGAAAAGTATGCAATCCCTAATACTAAACTACTCTAGCCCCAGACTGAAGGGTGATTTTACAAACGTCCTGCAGCACTCAATCATTCCTTCATTTTAATGTCTTTATTTTATGATTTTGTTGATGAAATACTACTTACCCGGTGCTCAAAATTCCTTTTAGGCTGCAGGCAGTGGCTAGTTGACATGGCAAGCCATATTTTACAGCTATATATTTCAGCTCTCTCTGTCCAAGTTGGAGGACACAGTAGCCAAGATGGTTTTTCATCGTGGAAATATATTTTCATATTTATTTATTGATTTGACTAATGTATCTATTTTTCAATTCACATGCTTATGTTTCAATCCATTAGAGTGATTCATGGTCAAATAATATGTTATTGCAAGTACAAAGAGGAGATAAAGCCCCTGTTCACGAGCTGTAACACCAGGGGGAAAAAATAATAAACAGGACCAACTGCCTGGTTAAAGATTAGATGTTTGAATTCCCAAACAATCAGGAGTAAAAGCGATGAGTTGGTGTAATGATAATTTTAAAGTTTAAAAAAAAGAAAAGAAAAAGAATCAGTTGCACATAGAATAAAGGTCTGGGTGTTTAGGTTTTTTAAAAATAATAAAAAGTAAGCAATTGACAGATCTCTGTGTAGAGTAGATGTTCAAATTGCCCTGGAAATAAAACCTCAGAAGAGTTTTAATTAAGCCATATAAGAGACTGCATGGCAAGTGGTAATGCATTGTGGGGCCTTTCACCTCGAGGTCATGACTTGGAACTCAGCCCAAATTGGTAGCGCCCAAAAGTTGTCATTACAATAACTAGTAGCTGTTTGGTATCTTGTATTAAATGAGTTGCTGGTCTGGTTCCAGATCTTAGTGGACAGATGTCCACATAAAAAGGAACTACCATCTGCTTACTCTCAACATAAAGGCATAGGTCTAAAGACTGAGCCATCCTATAGATCCCTGGAACGCAATTTTTGAAAACCCAGCAGTAGAGTTTGAAAGGTTTTGGAATTTAAAGGTGGAGGTGGCAATAAGTGGCTTACATCCCTTTCCATTTGCCCTTTCCCCTCTTCTCGCATTCATTAGTGCTGACCATAACCTATTTTTTTACGTGACTGAAACAGTGGGTGCAGTCCACTCATACAGGTTAATAGTCATGCTCCCATTAATTCTAATCATTAGGAATTATGTAAATTGCCTGTCCTTTTACTAGCCAGTCCCCCTCTGATACACACTGGCTGGTCCTCCCGTTTTGCAATATTAATGTACACTTCTGTGCATATCTTTTACAAAAAAGCAACTTATAAATATTAAATAACAATGGGAGAGATGGCAGCCTGTGGACCAAATCTAGCCCATGCAGAAATTTTATTAGGTTCCTCCTTGGCAACCTTTACCACGTTTGTATTTTTGCTTATAACAAAAAGAACACTGTTTTGAAACACTTTGAATGAAGGAGAGATTATGTGATTTAACAATAAATATTCCTTTATTTTAGCCATTTATTTCCCATACTCTTTAAAAATACCTAGCTCTTAAAGCTACTTAGGTAAAAACTAAAAAAAATATCACAATGCATACACACACACACACACACACACAAATATACCAAGAGAGAGAGAGAGAGCAATGAGTGGAGGGAACCCATACAACAGGTAAACCCTGGGGGTAAAATATATCATGACTTGGCACCTAAAATTAAAAAGATTAAAAAGAGTTAGGGTATTCACAACCAGGACATCATAACTGAGAAGACCGTGTTCCTTGTGATCATCCGTACAAATTCAGAAGATAGAGGAACATGTAGCAAGACCTCCAATAGTGGTCAGGTTCATATAGAAGATAGGATATGGACTCTGGTTAGTGGATGGCTACTCAAGAAGAGCTTCCTAACCTCAAGAGGGGATTGGGGGGACAAAGGGTTTCATTACAGGGCTTGGGAGACCCCTCACGCATGTACCATGTCATGTCAACTTTATAAGTGTATAAGGCCATAGGCCGTTACAATCTGAAACAATATAACAACAAGTTCAAATATACAAAACCAGAATCATTAAAAGAATACAGAAATTAAGAAATTAAAATACATCCATTCGGCTCTATCCAGCTTTACCACCTTTCGAGATTTGCCGAACAGTGCCATTTTTCGGGAAATATAAGGGTCTATATCTGATAACAAATAGATTAATCTGTCAACATGAGATGATAATTGTGACGCTGAAAGAATGTTTGCCAAAAACTTGTTCAGGGGCTCAGTGTATAAAGGACCGGATAGGACATGTTGGGGGAGATCTTCTACTGAACCACCACATATACAAATGTGTTGAGCCAGAGGTTTTTTTAAAAAATAACGGCCTGCAAGTAGCTCCGTGGGCATAGTTTGGAAACGCAGAGATGTAAGGGCTGCTCTGAGGCTGTATGTTGTGATGTCTGACAGGTAGGGGGCTCTAAAATGGTCTCTTTTAATCAGTTCGAACCATGGGGCAAATGTCGTAAGGGCAGCACGCACATGTACCAAGTCCTCTCAGTCACTCTTCAGGGAGGAAAGGGGGAAGGGGCTAAGAGGGTGAATGTGTGATATTATGTGGACTGTTCCAGTGGGTAGCATTGTTGGTCTGCAATAGAACAGCTAGATTCAAGTCCCGTAGCACCTTAGAGATGGACAAGATTTTTTTGGGGGGCGGTATGAGCTTTCGAAAGTTAAAGCTACCTTCATCAGATACTCTGATAAGGGAGATTTTACCCTCAAAAGCTCCTACCTCCTGAAATTTCATGGATTGTGTAAAACAGGAGCAGACAATCTTCTGGACTTCGACCATTTAGGGCTTTAAAGATCATAACCAGAACTTTGATTTGGACCAAGCCAGAGCAATTCTTTGAAGGCTGGCAAAACACATTCCCTGTAACTATCCAAGTCAGCAATCTTGTGGCATTTTGTGCTAATTAAAGAATTATAGATTATTGTAAGGTGCATTACAATAATCCAAACTGGATGTGCTGAGAACACAGATAACCAAAACAAAGCCTGCCTTGTGAGTCAATCAAAATTGGGTAAGGGCACTATGTGTAACAGAGGATACCTGGGCTTGAGCCTGATGAGTCGGGTTGCTAGCTATGGGTTGGAGACTGAGGAGTTTGGATAGGAGAGGGACTTGAATGTCCAAGAGTCCAATCGTTAAATCAGCTATTTTCTCCAGGTGAAGTGATCTCTATCGACTGGAGATCAGTTGTAATAGCGGGAGATATCCAGCAACCACCTGGAGGTTGGCAACCCTACTGATGACATAACATCAAAAAACTGTAATCTTGGCTTAGATTTATTTGTCCTCATCCGGACCATTACTACATCCAAGCAGTAGATCAGAACACCCACAGTCTCACCTGACTGTATTGAAAAGGAGGTACAAAGCCTGGTATGCGTTCTCAGCATATTAATGATACTTCATGAGGAAATGGATCACATTAACAGAATCACAATCTAAAATGTGGGCAATCATAGTACATCTGAACTCTGCATTGGTCAAGCTACTAGCAGAATGCTACGATCATCATACTTCAACATGTAGATAAACTGGAGAGTGAGTAAGGGCAAACATGATAAAGGGCTTAGAAAAGAAAGTGATACCAAAAAGATTAGTCATGAGGTGGTTTAGCCTAGAGAAAATAAGATTAAGGAGAACTAGATAACAATCTTCAAATATTTAAAAGGCTGCCACAGAGAAGATGGAGAGGAGGTGTTCTTTGCTGTCAGTCGCAACAGGGCAAATGTCAACACAACACTATTTCAGCCCTAGGCAGCTGCTAATACCATCCTTTGCAGGAGAGTGCAGCATATAGAAGATTCTTTCTCTTCTAGGTATCAGCCTGAAATGTGTGCCACTTGTGCTCATGAACATCTTTGCGAAGGAAGAAACAGAGTCTAAAGGTTCAGGAAACAAAGAAATAGGTCACAGGCAAAAGATTTCCAGTGGCAGCAGAAACAAATTAATAATAGTGGCATAAAAGAAACTATGGGCATTCTAAGAAATGCAAGTGATGATGAGTGACTGGTGCAAGTGAGGAATCATGAGTATTTAAAGAAAAGGAACATCAGGCATGTGCATTTGCATTTAAAATATATTTTATCAAAACCAGAATAATTATGTTTCTTAATATTTTTATTATAATTGAGCCCCCCCCCCCGCCACACACACACACGCACACACACCAAAAACAGTAATATTGAGAAATCTTGGGATCAGTCTGCTACTCAGGTGCCTGGGAATCTGGGTCAGAATTAACAGGGATCAGGAAAAGGAGTGACTCACCAGATGTGTAGCTGACAGGGACATTTTCCAGTCAGCGTAAACAGATCCTGCAACCAAACACTCACATTGGTGAATATTGAATTTATATCAATCATATTCTGGCTTTCTGGTTTGGGGAGGCATTTGAGGCTATGGTAATCAGCAGTTCTTGTGGCTTTAGCTATTCTTGTCCATTTCCGCACTTGATAAACATAGGGGGGAATGTTTGCTCGCACGTTCTGGCAGACAGGTGATTCTGCAGACTGTCTATACCTCTCCTCCACTGTTAGCAAACAGTTTCGCCACTGTGGCTAATGGTAGCAAATATTTGCTGGAACCCCTATGTCTACAGGCAGTTCGTGGTGCAATAGAGGCAAATGTTATACTAGTTCCTCCTCTCTGGCAATAAAAAGTGCACCTGCAGCTGCTGCACACAAACAAGTGGTAAACGTTTTGCTTGCACACACACACTGGGCATGCAGAACATAACAAATTCAAATCTGAGTCATATATGCCCTGCTCATTATGCTCAGAAACGCAACTAACCTGAACGTATTTTCACCTGTCTTTTGGATCTATACTGAATAGGCCAGATATGGTCATCTTTCTGGAGACACTGTGATGGCCGCAACTACACTCTGCAATTTTCATTTCTCTGGGTCCTGAACCCTAAGTCCAAGTTTGAACTAGGGCTGTTGAAAAAAAAATCGGTATAGTTTGGATTCGGCCGAATTCGGCCCGTCTGGATTCGGGATATGCCGAAGTCCGAACTCCCCCGCTTCGGGTCCGTGCAATTCAGCGCGAATTCAAAGTTCGGGAAAAAAATTCGGCTGAATAAAGCCATTAAAAACACAACCGTGTCTTTCCGCTGCTCCGGGGGGCATTTTTGGGGGTAGAGGTCCCAAACTTTCAGTGGAGCTTCAAAGGACCCTTCTTGCAAAAAAACCCCAAGTTTTGTAAAGATTGGGTCGGGGGGGCTGAGATATGGGCCCCGAAAGGGGTCCCCCCACCCTTAATGAGCATCTCTGAGCAGAGCTTGCCGCCCATGCACAAAGCTCCCAGCCCCGACAAACAGCTGAGATGCAGGGAGCAAGGGCGGGGCAGGTGCAAAGAAGTTTGCAAAGCAACACAACTGCAAAGCAACACAACCATGCAAAGCAACACGTTTGCAACCATGCAAAGCAACACCTGACATCTGGGAGTCTGCAAACCATGGAAAGGGACAGAGGCAGCTAGCTATGCATAATGAGCAGGAGGGGTGGAATTTCCCCTTTTGCATCGGACTCGAGTCGGGACCAGGCAAATGCATTCTTTAAGTCACCATTTGAAAACCAGTTTTGAGCAAGCATCAAAATAGACCTAACCGATCTTATGAATGAGGGAAAACCTGAGGACACACAACTGAAGCCCCCCCTCAAACCAGGGAGAGAGAGACTCGAGGGGACACACACACCCCAGGCAGAACGGGCGAAAGCCCCCTTTGGCTTCCCACCCACCCACAGAAACTGCTCCCTCCCCACACCCACACAGACTCTGCTTCCCCCCCCACACAGACACACACAGGAGAAAAATTATAGATTAAAGCCCCCAAAGGGGTCTTACTGTGGCTGTCTTCTGTTCCATCAGGAGGGGCTGGGAGGACAGGGTAATCCAATACGATTCTATTCAAGCGCGGGAGGTTTTGCCTTGGATTTGCCGCTCTGGAGATGCATACAGGATCGGTTGATCCATTCATCCCAATAGGGAAAAGGGGAAAGCCCATATCTCGGGACCCCCTGACCCAATGTTTACGAAACTTGGGGGGTCTCTTAAGAAGGCTCGTCTGAAGCTATGCTGAATGTTTGGGGGCTGCACCCACAAAAATGCGCCCCCTGCAGCCACAGAAAGAGAAAAGGGGGGAGCCCATATTTCTGCCCCCACTGAACCCATCTTTACAAAACTTTGGGGGTCTCTTAAGAAGGCTTGTCTGAAGCTATGCTGAAAGTTTTGGGGCTGCACCCCCAAAAAAGCACCCCCTGCAACCATGGAAATGGAAAAGGGGGGAGGGAAAAGGGAAAAGCCCATATCTCAGGACCCCCTGACCCAATGTTTACAAAACTTGGGGGGTCTGTTAAGAAGGCTCGTCTGAAGCTATGCTGAATGTTTGGGGGCTGCATCCACAAAAATGCACCCCCTGCAGCCACAGAAAGAGAAAAGGGGGAGCCCATATTTCTGCCCCCACTGAACCCATCTTTACAAAACTTGGGGGGGTCTCTTAAGAAGGCTTGTCTGAAGCTATGCTGAAAGTTTGGGGGCTGCACCCCCAAAAAAGCACCCCCTGCAGCCACGGAAATGAAAAAGGGGGGAGGGAAAAGGGGTGGAGCCCATATCTCGGGACCCCCTGACCCAATGTTTACAAAACTTGGGGGGTCTCTTAAGAAGGCTCATCTGAAGCTCTGCTGAAAGTTTGGGGTCTGTACACCCCAAAATGCACCCCCTGCAGCCACGGAAAGGAGCGAATGTGCACACACACACCCCATGAGGATTTCTCTCTCTTTCTCTCCTGGGCCAGGCCGCGCAGCAGCTGATTCCTCCAGTACTCAATCCTGACTGATTGGCCAGAAGAAGACCCAGCTTGGCCACCAATTGGCCGGGGGAGAATGCTGCTTACTGACGGTTATGCTGCTGTGCCCCGAATTTGCTGAATTTATTCATGAACTCCCGAACTCGCTGAATTCGGCTCCCCGTTTTCCCGCCAGTTTTGAGTTCGGTTCGTCCCAAACTAAAAAACGCCGAATCAGGGGAAATTCAGCTGTTTTTCGGTTCAGGCCGAACCGAATCGACAGCCCTCGTTTGAACTGCACAGTGTTGTCCTTGGGTATTTTTGTCTGAAGTGGTGGTTGGGGGGGGGTCTATATGTAAACAAAAATGGAGTATACAGGTGAGGGGATCTGCTTACCCTTGCTCCCTAACTCAGGGCAATTCATTTTTCTCTCTCCCAGGTATCAGACCTAGGCTGGGGACAGTGGAAATTAGTGCTGGTGATGACATTACATCACTTTCCATTCGTCCTCAGAAGTCATTAAATTGGGTGGTGCTGTAGGCTGGTCTCCCTCCCACCATGTTGCCTCTGCTGCTCCATTGAGAAGAAGTGGGATCCCAGAGCCAAGGACTGGCAACCTGCTAAGCCTACTGCACTGAGGGATGGATGCTTAATAAGACTCAGATCAGCCATTAATAAGTATGGTTGCCAACCTCCAGGGGGGGCTCAATTATAATAACTTCAGTTATAAGTGTGGGTTGTAGACATTAACATCACAGCTGTCAATATTGTTGTTAGAGTACAGTGGCTTTGTATTGTAACATTTATTGTATTAGACATAGGAATATTTATTGTCATACTGAAAATTGTAGAGGTGTATATATTTATGCTTACATTGTTATTTAACAATACAGCTTGAATGGGTAAAAGAATTCTATTTTGGCTTGCAGTTTGCTATTATTGGAGTCTTGTGCTGCTTCTTGGGTTGTGACACACATTTTGCAGCACTGGTGTTTCTTTTCATTCATCTCTAAACCTCCAGGTACTAGCTGGAGATCTCCTGCTACTACAACTGATCCCCAGCCAATAGAGATCAGTTCACCTGGAGAAAATGGCCACTTTGGCAATTGGACTGTATGGCATTGAAGTCCCTCCCCTCCCAAACCCCACCCTCCTCAGGCTCCACCCCAGAAACCTCCTGCCGGTGGCAAAGAGGAACCTGGCAACCCTATGAATAAGTAAATCCCATTTGAACCCATTTACCTTGTTTTGGAACCTGTTTGGAAGACCAGTGAGCAATTCTAATTGTCTGTGCTTTCTTCTTGGTGAAGGATACAATCCCTGTCAACTTCACCTTAAACTGAACTGAAAATGATGCAATCAAATAAATTAGAAAAACCAGATACAACCAGAAAAAAGAATTAAGTTTTTTAAAAAAACAAAATGAACCTAAAATGGAGACAAATAAACATTTTTAATACCCCCAATAAACACAAATCCTAGGGAAGCAGATCACCACTTTAAAATAAATCGATCTTTTAGAAATTCTTGTAGTTGTACATCTGTAAATACTTTTCTTACTCTAGATTTTACAAACAATTTTTACAAAATTATACAGGCATTATTGTTAAACTGAAGAATATAACTAAGGATTATAAAGGGTCATCACATATTTTCAAAATAGCTCCACATTTTAAAAGGTTGCAAACTGTTGTAGAACATTACAGTCTGATAAAACATACTTTATATTCTCAATATCTGAAAAACATGCTTTGAATTTGCTTATCATTGCTGGCCTGGATTAATCAGCATGTCCACTGTGGGGACAGAACCAATCCACCACTTGAGAAGTGTGGGGAAGTTGGTTCACTTCTTAAAAATATGTTAAGTGTTGCTATCGAGATGACTATGGCTGGCTTTCTTGAGTTGTTCTTACTGGTTCTTTGTATACAGGTGTGGGTGATTAGATAACTTAAAACAAGTAAATTGTTCATTATTTCTATTATATATGTACATCCTTTACATATATTTTGTACTCTAGTGGATTTTATGGGGTTTTTTTATTTAAATGGTGCCTCTCTTGAATATAAATGTGCATGTGTGTTCCACATCATGTAAAGAAGTAACAAGGAAAAATCCTCAAAAGGTTTACTACATACGTTTAAAGAAGAACTAAATGTATTTACACACATCCCACTTCACCCCCTCATCACACACAAACAAGTGGGGGCCTTTGGAGAGCAGAGAGCAATGTTGTGCAATATCATGATGTCACTTCTGTTTTGTACCTGGAAGTGATGTCATGACACCATAGGAATTTGCTCATGGCTTTTTACTAAAGAAATGTGCAATTTTTTAGAATGTTGGGACACCATTTCCAGGTACGAGCCATAAATTATATCACAATGTCACATGACATTGCTCCTTGCCTCCAATCCCTTGCTGTTGCTGGAGCAAAGTGGCCTGACAGAGTCTGCGCCCCAAGTGAACCGGTGGTAGAAAATGGTATCAGTATTAGCCCATAGTCTAGCCTTTATCTATTTTGTTAATAGGTCTGTTCTCTATCTCTAAGGAGCATGCCAGATTAATCTCCCTAAAACTATGCTGCCTAATTTATGTTCATTATCCTCAGAGCAGCAAAAGAGCCCTTGATCATTTTACCTAGTTCAGTTTCTTGTGAGGTACCACCAGCAATTTTCTGTTTAACAGGACAGGGTTATGGTTCTCACCCTACCCAGCTAAATGACCCACTGACGATAAGCACCTCAGAACAGTTTCTTCAGTCCTTTCAGACTTATTCTGGACTACAAACTCCATCCTAACAAAGTGCCATGAACTGCAGTACACGGAGGATACTAAATCCAGATTTTGGGGAGTGTGATTTCTCAAATTTCAACTCAGGAAAACCAAGGCGTACTTCAGAGATTAGTTGTTTGGAGAACGCTGCTGTAGACGTTTTGTTATATGAATTTCAGTCATCCAAATCCACTTTGTGTCTCCATTGCCCTGTAGTCTAGTGACAAGGTAAACCTAGGTAAACGACATCCTAATTTAGACCATGTCCTGATTACCGGCACTTTTGATCGCCTCAGGCTCTTTGCTTAAATTGTTTATTTATTTATTTTTGATTTATATCCCACCCACCATCCCCGGCGAAGGCTGGGCTCAAGATAGCATATACCATAGGTTTTTCTTTCTCCCTTACCCTTCCATATACATACTCTTATGACAGCATAATAAAGTTAGCACCAAATAAGGACTTAAACAGTCACAATATTTTACCCTGGTTATCAGAGCAGTGATTATTATAACCAAGCAATGAAATAAACACCTCTCCTAATTACAAGAATTGTATAAGAGTCACTAGGCAATGGCAGGCTCTACCCTTACAATAAAGTTTGGTTTACAGCATAATGTGAGGGTGGGGGGATGGAAACAGAGAATATGAATAATGGCACAATGGTACTGTGTATATTTTAATTAGCTAAAGGTAACCAAATGAGATTTGCCACTATTATATTGAGGTCAGTTCTCCACATGGCTTCAAGCACAACACATTAAGACAGGCAAGGTGATGCCAAACTGGGGGTATAAAACTAATCAACGTAATTAAACATAAAGTAAGAGCATGTGTTAAAAGCTACACCCATTTTACTGATCACCCTATTTGCATTAGTCTTGTACTGTAAATATTAGCACCAAAGAAGTGCTAATTAAATTGTTCCCTTACAAACAGAGCAAAAGAGAGAGATCTAATCTAATTTGATGCTTTTAGAATGGCTATACCACATAGCCAGTTATGCTACATAGTCTAATTTGTTCCAATGCGCTAACATACTAGCATTGTATGTGACTAAAGAATGTGTTACAGGCATCAGAAAGCCATAAAACTGAAAACAGAAATTGAAAAGAGGAGATGGTAAAACACATGGTGTATTTTTCCCAACTTTATGGACAAAAGTTAAGAAATAGGAAACTATAGACAGATTGCTGGCTCTTTTAGGGGCTGGTGATATATGTACATAGATGTTCCATCCCCTTCCTAATAATATCTAGCATTTTACAAGGCTTTGGGGTTGTCATCACATACTTCACTTCCATAGTCAAGGACTTAACTGCCATTCCTGATTAATGTATATATTTGCTTGAAGGGAATCAACTGTCTTAGTATTTATCACTGTATAATGGGATTAATATGATTTCCCCAATTTCCATTGACTTCTTTTAATCAGCATTAAATCTAATCTGTCATTGGACTAAAAATCATGCTAGAATTATGAGACGTCAATACCATACATAATTGGAATACTGCCAGCCAATTTTGTCATCCCATTGTTCACAATACAACAGTCATGGCCATTTTAATGTGCATTCATGGGAATTTCTTTGGTCAGGTATAGGGTCATGTAAAAAAAAATCTGTAAATTTCAGGTTCAGGTTTATTGGGTCCGATTCCCCCCCCCCAATAAACCCAGAATAAGCCAAATACCCATATCAGTAGAGAGGTATTTCGGCTTTACTGAAAAAAATTAGGCCCATTATAGACTATGTGGATTTTTTTAAACTCCTGTGGGGGCATTTATGGAGGTAGAGTCACCAAATTTGCAGTGTGGCTTCAAGGGACGCTCCTTGCATGGACCCCAAAGTTTGGTGAAGATTGGGTCAGTGCGTCCAATTTTATGGGGTCCCTATGGGGTCACCCCCTGCTCCATAGAGAAGCATTGTAAAGTTTACAATGTTTCTCTGTCAGGTCCCAGGGCCAGAGAAGCATACTCAATAGCAGTCTGAGTTCAAAACTGAGGTTTCAAGAGAATCCAGGTACAAATAGTCAAAACGTAATCCAAGAGCGGGGTCCCAGTCTAGTCCAAGTTCATAAGCCAAGGGTCAAAAGCAGGTAAACGGAATGCCAAAGAGTAGTCAAAGTCCAGTCCAATATACACAGAGGTCCAAGCAGGTAACTCACAGATAATATAGCGCAAAAACACAAGTTGTTCCCACATCAGCCTTGCTGCTAATGCTTGCTTAAATAAGCCTAAGAGGACCCAGCTGTTGCTGATTCCTCTGACTCAGCAGTCCTTGCTGGAGGGTGCTCATCATCTTCACTGCAGTCAGCTGGCAGGGCTGTCTGAAGTGCCTACAATCTAGCACTTCTACGCTGGAGGAGGAGAGTTCTGCCCCTTTGGCATCACTGCTGCAGCGGTGGTGGTGGGCTGCTGCTGGGCTCAGGTAGGCATGGGGCACCATTATCTGCCTGCGCCTGCTCTGCCTGCTGTGGTTCCTCTCCATCACTGGCAGCAGATTCCAGATCTTCTATTCCTAAGGAAGCCTCAGCAGACTGATCCCTTGCAGATATTTCAGCAGGTTGACCCATGACATTCTCTATGGAGGGGGGGGTGACCCCTTTGGGACCCCATAAAATTGGACCCCGTGTCCCAAACTTTGGGGTCCATGCAAGGAGAGTCCCTTGAAGCTACGCTGCAAATTTGGTGACGCTACCTCAAAAAATGCCCCCCCCGGGGAGAATTTTAAAATTACTTACTTTCCACATCCATACCCAAGAATCATGGGAAAATTCAGTTTCCCATGAATGCTTGGAATGGGCCTGCCCAATTGCACAGGCCCATTGCAAGCATTCATGGGAAACTGTTTTCTCCCACGACTCTTGGGTACGGATGTGGCCGTTACAGCCTGTGAAAGTAAGTACTTTTAAAATTCCCCCGGGGGGGGGGCATTTGGTGACTCTATCTCAAAAAATGCTCAAACTTTGGGGTTCATGCAAGGGGGGCAGTCATACTCCCTTGACTCAAACTTCTGTTTTATTTTCATTTTATACATTTTTTTTCAACAGGACCCTACTGGGGCTGTGGTCTGAGATAGTCTAGTGTATACCCTTGACCGAAGAATGGTACACTCCTTCTATCTGCCAGATCGCCCTCACATCCAGAGATAGTTTAGTGAGGGATTCAGTCCAAGAAGCTATGTACTTGATGGCAAATCAGAAAAGGTTATCTTAGATCTTTTTGTTTGACTTGATTGCAATGAAGGGGTTAAATGAAAGGCAGAGATTCCATAGTGCCTGAATAATGAGCTCACTGACTAGCCACAACCGTAGCCTCTCTCAATACAATACTGGCAAATGCTGGCACTGAAAAGACCCCCAAATGAGCAAAAAGTCTTCCACTCCATCATGAAGAGCTGTTCTCTGGAGTAAGTACCAGTGGGGAAATGCTTAAAACACTTACCATATGTGGTTAAGAAAGGCCTAATTTGTCCATTTTGAAATTTTGCCTTCCTTGTGAAAAGGATAGCTAATTTAAAGTAATTTGTTTTGCAGGTGAGGCTTTATTTGGCGTGGTTAATACATCACCCTGGGTTGCCTGAACAATTAGAAATTGTCACCAAAGAAAAATGTCGCAGTTCATGTAAATAACTATTTACCTAAAGGAAATGCGAATCCACAAGAGTCAGCATACTTTAATGAGGCATGACAACAGGAGGAAAAAAAAACAGCGGTAGGCTGCATCTGCTAAAGCTGACATCACTTATGGTAGAAATTGGCCAAAACAACTATTATTTGTGTTTTTTTTTTCCTTGTCAGAAATAATGTGGCTTGAAATTTTCAACAGGCAACATGCATCCAGGCCATTTGTTACTTCTAATGGCCTAATTGTTCTCCTGGCAGAAATAAAAAATTAGGGCACTTATGTCATTTACCTAAATTTCTAATTAATGCAATGCCAATAGAGAAACTGGAGCACAGGAAAAAAAGGAGTCGGATGACAAATTTCTATGCTAGCCTATGTGCAATTTGTCTTTGTTAACTTTATATTGTCTCTCTCTTTTTTGCCTTTTTAACAGCATAGATGAGGCACTGGGGCTTTTTTCCTCTAGCAAGAGACAAATAGTTTCATCTACTGGCATCCATTAGCAGGAATGTGATCTAGGTGACAGTGCTTGGTTTTGACCAGGGAAATCTAGGGTTCAAGCCTTAACTCGGCTGTAACTTTGGGAAGAACATCATCATCCTCTACTATCAAGACAGGAATAACAATTTAAGGATGAATCAAGATTTTAAAAGTACTAACTCTATCTGTTGATTGAAACTTACATTGTGAAAGGCACAAATGCTAGGAAGTTATGAATTCTGCAGAATATGTGCTTGCATGCTCATATATGCTTGTGGAACCCCCTTTGCTTGCTCAGGTCCACAAATGAAATCTGATGGTGAACTTAATTGTCACCTAAAGACTAATCAACCGGGATACAGAGTAGGCCAGTCTCAATTATAGCTACCTAGTGAACGTCACCTATGAGTAGGATTGCCAACCTCCAGGTGGTAGCTGGAGATCTCCTGCTATTACTACTGATCTCCAGCTGATAGAGATCAGTTCACCTGGAGAAAAGGGCCGCTTTGGCAATTGGACTTTATGGCATTGAAGTCCCTCCCCTCCCCAAACCCTGCCTTCCTCAGGCTCCTCCTCAAAAATCTCCTGCTGGTGATGAAGAGGGACCTGGCAACCCTACCTATGAGGATGCCCAGAAAGCTCTAGCTGCTGCCATCCTTCAGGGAATGTTATATTGACACTTAGACTTGGTGTGGCACAACCACCCAAGAAATACTGGGCGCTTTCACACATCCTGCATAAGGCGTTTTCAATCAACTTTAATAATCATTTGGAAGTGGATTTTGCCATTTCACAGAGAAAAAAACCAGCTGCAAAGTGCACTGAAAGTGGATTGAAAGTGCATTCTTTGGCATGTGTGAAAGTGCCCTTAATTGTACTACATACCATAGTATCTAGTATAAAAAACATTCCAATTGGAGCATGAAAAAGGATAAAACAGTAGATTGAACAGAATCTCTGTTTGATCCAAACTACTACTACTAGTTTGGATCAAACAGAGATTCTGTGGTTAGAAGGAGTTCTGCTTATGGAGCATGACTTTCCAGCCTCCTACTGTAGTCCAAAATGCCTTCCAAAAATGTGGTCCCCAAGCATCCCTGCCCTCCAAAAGCAGAATTTGGGGGCAACATGGGCTGCAGAGGGAAGAGGAGTAGAAATAATTTAATCTGTAAAAACACTCTTCTGGATTTAAGAACTATAATTGTACCTTGCTATATTTTTTACCAGTGCTTAATAATATTATCAAGAATGGCTGATTCAAATGGCTGTGTTTGCACAGAGCGACTCCCATCATTACACATTAGCATAGCTGATGATAGTTTTGGCTACATAGTGGGTGGCAGCATTCATTGGGGAAGCTTATGAATTCATTTAGAAGAAATATTCACACACACACTCAAATGGATAAAAATAACATTAGGATGGTTACAACCACATCAAAAATAAAACTGGGAAACACGTATCAGACAGATCCACCTTTGTGATTTTGTTTTTTAAAAGTATATCTCGGAAGGAAGCATGCTAGTAATGCATCTTCTGACCAACTCAGCTCAGTTCATACATACTTACAGGAATACATGGCTTCCAGTGGATTGTTGTCTCAGCAGAAACTCAGCCAGTGTGGTGTAGAGATTAAGAGCAGTGATTTGGAGCAGTGAACTCTAATCAGGAGAACTGGGTTTGCTTCCCCACTCCCACACATGAGCGGCGGACGCTAATCTGGTGAATCGGGTTTGTTTCCCCACTCCTACACATGAAGCCAGCTGGGTGACCTTGGGCTAGTCCCATTTCCTCAGCCCCACCTTCCTCACAAGGTGCCTGTTGTGGGGAGAGGATGGGACGGTGATTGTAAGCCGGTTTGATTCTTCCTTAAGTGGTAGAGAAAGTCAGCATATAAAAACCACTTTTCATCTTCTACTACATGGTGGTGTGACAGCATAAGAAATGGTGTCTTCACACAGGCTCTTGACATGCAGTCCTCGTCTTTGTGTGAATGTAGCTGCCCTTTTGTGAGCAGTTGCAGTCATGGAAATGGTAGGGACCATGTATACATCTCCCATCTGGACAGAATGGGGTCAGAATAAATAGTGTTTTATATCCACGGGATCCCTGCTACGCCTCAGCCTTGCTGGCAGCCCAGCTCACCTTCAGTAGGTGATCGCATGGGGAATCTTAAAGGACGAGACCAGCTGAAGCTGTTCAGTGAAGTGGGAGTCATGAAAATAATCTGAATAACACAAAAAGTTAAAATGCAATCAAGTATAATATCAATTAATTATTAAATTATTAGGATACCCCACCCCCAAAATCATGACACATTGCACAAGCTTTGTTGTTTGTTTGTTTGGAAAAATTCTATGTCACCTGTCCAGGGACAGCTTACAAAATAAAACATAAAAACTTTAAAACATCATGGAAGTTATTAAAAAGCCACTGTTAAAACACAGAAGAACATAAAACAAAATAAAAGATGAAGCAGCTTAAATGGTCCTTAAACATTTCACAGTAGGCCTGTATAAAACTATAACACGATGCTTGAAGATCAGCCCCTTAGAAACCTTTTAGTCTGACACCTAAAAGAAAGTATTATAGGGGCCAAGTAGGCCTCAAGAGGAAGGGCACTCCACCGGTGAGGCATCACCACTGAAGAAGCCCTGTATCTGGCCATCAGATAACTCGTTTTTTTCGGTATTTTTCAGATTCGGGTTTTATAAAGCCGGAAATTTTCAAAAACTCCTAAACAGTCGAATATAAGGGATTTGGCTTTTTTCAAATAATTGACTTCGGAGGTGGCAGGTGGCAGCGAGGATTCAGCCAGCAGGTAAGGGGGGGATGAGGGGAGGGAAGGAGAAAATAATGGCAGTGGCACCAAAGTGTCCCCGAATAATGCCAAAAAAATTCAGCATTATTCGTGACCTGCTTTTTCGTCACCCTTTAATTGCCACCATTTTTTACCAGTTAAAAAAAAACTTTGAAAAATACCAAAAAGATTTGTCGGGGGTCCTGGGCAGACCATCCTAACTGCCCTCTACTCTTTTGGAGGTTCTGAGTGTCTTCGAATCTAAACCTCACCAGGTAATGGTTGGACTATAACACAGTCAGAGTGGAAAATTCCCGCATTACCAAACCATGTACTTTGTCACCATAGAAAAGCAAATGAAGTGTTCTCACTGTATGCATAGGGATCAGAATATTCTCTGGGACAGCCCCATGGTTGTCATGGTGGCCATGAAGTCCTGAGCCCCTCCTGTCACGATGCTCTTGGCATAATAAGAGGCATTGCATGGCTTTTGTTCTTGGATTTTGCTATGGACCAATATGGCTACCTATTTTTCCTTTGTCACATTTATTGCATAGTCTTTAACATTACACATCACAAAAACCAGTACATGGGGCCTCACATGGGTCAACATTTGTAATATGTGCAAGTACATTCAAAAGTTCTTTCCCAGATTCAGGCCACTGAACTTTACATTTCTTGAGCATACAGATTGCCAGAGTACATTACTGAATACAGATACAGCTTCCCTCCAGCCTTGAAGCTTATAATTTGTTGAAACATTTTTAAATGCATGGTATAATATCTGTCTTTCTCGTGCAGAAGTTATTGAAGAGAGTGCTGGTGACCTACACTATAAAGATACTTACGAGTGGATCTTTGACTTGATTCAGCAAGTTAATCTGAACTACAGTAATGCCATTATAATACAGGTATCCAGTGATGCATGAAAACTGAAATTTCAAGGGGATTTTAAAAAGGCTTAGTTATTCGGAACTAAGTCCAAGCCACCACAGAGGAATTAAAGCAAGCTATAGTGGGAGTGGAAGGCTGTAGGCGGATACTTGTAATATAAGAAATAAGAGCCGTCTTGCTTCAAACCATGATCCCATAAAATGTAAAAGAAATAGGAGTTGCAGACTCCTACTTTTCTTGAATGAGCTAAAGATGTCAATATATAATAAAATTGTAATTCTAACTAATTGCATTTGATAATTGTATTAGCAAAGAAAGGGATTTGGTTCTGCGTTATGAACTGTTGTATTTAATAGTCAACGGGATTAGAGAGTCACGTGCATCACAGTGACTTCATGGAAAGTTTTGTAGTTCTTGACCTTTCTATTTACCATACATCTCCCAGTAGGTGTCTCAGATATTTTAGTAAATAGTAGTTACTGCCACTCTTTTTCATTTGCTTGTTCTAATTGCAAACTCCTGTGTTATTCATTGATTGGTCCTGTCTCACTGCTTACAGTTTCCCAGAGCTTCCACCACCATTGTTCCCATCTTGGAAAGATTTGTGGATTCTACACAGGCAAATGGGCCAGACAGCTATGGCTGATGTTAATGAGGCCTGATTATTGGACACTTTGCTTCGTTATGTGTTGCTTATTTGGATCACTTCCAAAACCATCCACATCTCTAGGCTCTCCCACGCAGAAGAGGGAGGTACTGGTTTTTGTGTCACTCTCCATTCCTTTCTCCTACTTCAGATATCAATGGGTGTTATTATGCATGCTTGTGTGCTCTGAAAGGCTGTCATAGCTCTGGGAAAGGTACAGGAAAGAGCAACTACGGTCATTTATGCATGGGAGTTTTATCTGAGGTTCATTGCTGGCTAGACCCACACTTTCCAGTTGGAAAACGCTGCACCAAGCTCTCTCCAAGCTCAAATCAAGTCCCTCCCTTTTAAATGCTACTTTGTAATTGGCTTACTTCGCGGTGCTCACTGTGAGAGAAGATTCCCCACCACAATTGCAGCATAAAAAAGCATTTTAAGAACAAAAAAAACAAAAAACAGAGTGATCTGAAAGAATTAAAAAGTCTTTCTTTTGCTCAGAAAGAGCCCAGAGGAAGCAGGAAACAGGAAGTGTTTGAATCCCCGCCTCTTTACACACTGCTTTGTGATTGGATGTGAGAGATGCCAATCTTCCTGTGGCCCGCACTTTGCCTTCTGAGTGGCAATTTCAGCCGGGCTGAGCTCAGGGGAGCAAGGAGTCGGGTTAACATTGGAATGGGAAAACCCAGACATTGCAAGAGCTGGCAGAGAGGTCATTTCTAATGGATGGAAAACTCATGAAGAACTCCAAGGAACAACCAAGTCAGACAGGGGGAGAACATGAGTTCAAGTACCCATGCATAAATGGCCTACAATGACGAAAAGGATGGAGCACCTTCCCTGTAGAAAGGCTAAAGTATTGTAGACTTTTTATTTTAGAAAGAAGATGACAAAGGATCATGATAACAGTTATGAATGGCAGGAAGAGCATGGGTCAAAAGAGAACTTTCTGTACCTCTCATGAATCCCTTAATTTGGAAGTAGGGTTGCCACTTCCGGATTGGGAAACCCTGGAGATTTTGGGGGCGGAGCCTGAGGAGGGCAGGGTTAGGGGAGGGGAGGGACTTCCCCAGCTAGTACCTAGGATATCTCCAGCTAGTACCTAGAGGTTAATAGGAAAAGACAGCACAAGGGCTCAAATAAAGGGACATACACACTGTTTTGCTCAATCCAATACGGAAATAGGTTGCCAGTAAGTTCAGAATGGGCCAAAGACTGGACTAAACTACAGAACATATAGTAAACTTATGAAACTCACTGCCATGGTTTATAGCAATGGATGACAGCTTTAGACAAATTCGTGGAAGACAGGTCTAGTGATTAACCATTGAAGGCCCATGTACTGAGACAGTGGCTTGTACACTACCACTTTATTCTGCTAAGGCTGTAGCTTTTCTTCTGGAAGAATAACCTTCCTCTAGAAGACGAACTTCCTCCAGTGGAGGAAAAGCCTCTTAACATGGATGAAGGCTCTTTATATAGGAGGAAAGCTTCAAATTTATCTGCACAGAAGGATTGGACACAAGCCCTTATACTCATGAATATGGGGTACTGTGGAGAACAACAGGGAAGGCTGTTGCTTTCATACCCTGCTTGTAGGTGTCAAGCCCTGCCTGCACATAGGCCAGACACTCTTCAGAAATCTCTTCAGAAGAGGAGATTTTTCTGGTTTCCACTGTGCCTAGGGTTGCCAGCTCTGGGTGGACCTGCCCCCCTCCTGTACCTCTAGACTGTGCCCCAGGAAAGGAGAAGGCAGAGGGCCAGAGCCAAAGCCTTGATCAGCCAGAGGACTGGATGCTTGGCAGCTTGGAACCTAGCACACTTTAGCCTCTCTCAGGGGAAGAGCCCACCCTATAGATTTTTTCAGAATCAAGGATCCATAGGGTTGCCAGGTCCTCCCTCTCAATTGGCGGGAGGTTTTAGGGGGCAGGGCTGGGGCGTCCACATGTGTGCACGGCTGCTCGCATGTGATGACATCACTTCCGGGTTTATTTCTGGAAGTGCTGCATTGCTGCGGCCAATTTAGCACTCAAACCCCCACATTTCGGGGGTTTGAGTGCTAACGCAGCCACAGTGATGCATTGCTTCGGGGGGGGGGGGGCAGCTCCAGAACAGCTGGGTGGATTGGCAGTGAATTGCTCACCAAAACCACCCACCTGGGAACCCTAAGGATCTAGCCCAGGCTACAGAAAAGGGCAGGACTCTCATTTCTTTATATAACTCTGCAGTTAGGGTTGCCAGGTCCCTCTTCAGCAGCTGGCGATTTAGGGGGCAGAGCCTGAGGAAGGCAGGGTTTGGGGAGGGGCGGGACTTCAATGCCATAGAGCCCAATTGCCAAAGCAGCCATTTTCTCCAGGTGAACTGATCTCTATTGGCTGGAGATCATTTGTAATAGCAGATCTCCAGCTAGTACTTGCATGTTGGCAACCCTATCTGCAGTTGAGTCTCAACCTGTGTTGGGTCAACATTTCCTTTTAACCAACTTGTGCTTTAGCTCCAGATTTAGTTAGAGATTTCTAGGCCCTCCCCACCTGCTTCTTGTGAAGCTCTCTATTCTCCAGCTTCAGCTCCTGCCTTGATCCTTGGCTCCTGTCCTGCCTTTTTTTTTTTTTTTTTTTTTTGCTTACCTGGGATCCTTGAATCTTTCTGCCAACTTGCCAGAGCAGGAATAATGGGCTTCCTAGAAGTATATGCCTGGCATTGTTGAAAACAGAAGCTGGACTAGATAAATTCTAGGTTTGATTCTGGTTGGCTTTTCTTATTATACGTTGTTTCAATACAACATATGTATTATAAAAGGGGGAAGTCACCGGGATTAGAAATCCTGCCAGAAGCTCAGCAGCAGAGAACAATGGGTACAATTATGAGAGGCCAGGTGTGACAGATTAGTGAATATGGCCAAAGCTGTGATCTTGCTCAGGTTTGGGCTGCTTTGAACTCAAAAGACAAGCAGATAGAGGAGATGCTTATGCTGCTTCTCAGTTCCATACAGAAGGAAGTGATGCCACATTCCTTAACACGGAGATGGCCTAATGTAGGTAGGGTGGCCCATCTTCGAGTACTAGCTGGAGATCTCCTGCTATTACAACTGATCTCCAGTCAATAGAGATCAGTTCACCTGGAGAAAATGGCTGCTTTGGCCATTGGGCTCTATGGCATTGAAGTCTCTCCCCTACCCAAACCCTCCCCTCCTCAGGCTCCACCCCCAAAATCACCAGGTATTTCCCAACCCGGAGCTGGCAACCCTAAACGTTGGGCCAGAATGTGTGTCTTCTTTTCCTTGAAACCTGATTTTGCTTCCCTCGCAAGAAGCTCAGAAGCAGAGAGAAAGGGTAGTGTGACATTTTCTCTACCTCTTCCTTGAAATGTCTGGAATGGGCCTGTCAGATGGGGTTACCAGCTCTGGGTTGGCAAATACCTGGAGATCTTAGAGGTGGAGCCTGGGGAGGGCAGGGTTTAGAGAGAGAAGGACCTTCAATGGGGTATAATGCCATACAGCCCACCTTCCAAAGCAGCCATTTTCTCCAGGTGAACTGACCTCTGTCACCTGGAGAATCGGTTGTAATAGCGGGAGATCTCCAGCCACTACCTGGAGGTTGGCAACCCTACTGTCAGAGCAGGTTTTTACATGGATTGCCAACACAACATGATTGCAAAAGTCGCAATATGTTGTGAAAATCCCGTCTAATGTTCACTGTCTTCTTTGCCCTCTTCAATCCAACTTAAGTCTGCAACTTCATAACTTATTGGCCAGGTAGAATCAGCCTTGTAATACAAGCACCCAAATGGGGCCTTTTATAAACAAAGGCTATTGTGTCTGCTAAAAGGAGAACATTCCATATAACTCATGGAAATGCAAGATGATCATCTATAATCTATTTTCTTTAGGAATCACCATTGACTTGCATCACATTTTCAAATGGAATGAGCCATATATGAGGGGAATGGGGAAAGTGTTTTTGCTGGTAATTATGGTGAGGAAGGCTGTTCATCTTGTCAGAGCACACTAGGGTTTCAGGAGGTTTTTGGGGTGGAGCCTGAAGAAGGTGGGGCTTGGGGAGGGGAGGGACTTCAATGCCATAGAATCCAATTGCCAAAGCAGCCATTTTTCTCCAGATGAGCTCATCTCTAGCAGCTGGAGATCAGTTGTAATAGCAGGAGATCTCCAGCTGCTACTAGCCCTCCGTTTGAATTGACGTGATGCACTTTTTGGCTATTTGATAAGATACTCATCTACAACTACTAAGAAAAATTTCCTGATTAGACAAAGCACTGGCGAAATGGGAGTTGTATCGGATCCCCATCTCGGGAAGGTTGGAAAGTAACAGTTACTTCTACTTCAGGCAGCTTTGCAAGCAAGCTCTGCAGATCACAAGCTGAGCAAGTGGGCTTCCTAATTCAAGGAGTGCCGTGCCCGGGTAGATATATGTGCACCCGGACTGAGTTGCAGCACTCCACGGGATCAGCGACTTATTGCTGTAGCGTATCCAGAATCCCAAGTTTCTGGATAGCACTCTTCAATCCGGGACTTGTGCATTTTGTAACATTATTTTGATGTATGCCTTATTTCAATGCTTGCAGTGTGCTTTCTTCATACTATTGATATTGTATCATTGAATTGTATTAATAGAATCATAGCTCAGCCATCAGTGCTTTTGCTTGTTTTTGGGGTACCTGGAGGATGGCAACCCTAGAGCACACTGACAAATCAAAGGGCACCAAACCGAAGCAAAACCAACGGGTCTGGGTAGCTTCACAGATTAAAAAAACAATGTCAAAAATTAGCTAGTCTTCTCCTTATACTTTCTAAGGTGACTTCTGGTGATTTTTTTCCGGCTCTGTGGCTTATTTCATTTACAGCCCCTTGAAGCACAAGCTCCCTGTACCTAGCACTTTGGCACTGAAACAACAGAAGGCGAGCCGTATCATACTGTGGGGGGACTCCATCTCCCTACCAGGGAACAGTTTGTAGCAAACAGTCTGCGATATGAAAATGTATTTAATGCAATTAATAATTTAAGAAGTGAGAGCATGTGCTCTTGGAGAGTTAAATGCTTGTCAGAGTGATAGATGCACGCTTCACCACCAATACATTCCGTATGAAGAGCAGAGGGATTTTGCAAACTTGTTTTGACCTTGGGTTGCGGTATATAGGAGGCAGATTGCAAAGGCAGGCCTGCTTATGGTAGGAGAGTGCGTCAGCTCTCAATTTACAGCCCTTTCCCCAATTAAAGGACTGTAAAAACATTAAAATTAATGCAGTCTTAACTCCAGAGCAGGCTCTACTTTCTTAATTAGTGCATAATTATTCAGTTTTTGATATCCTGGAAAATTATCACATGGAAATTATTTTAGGCAGTGTAACAATAGCAAAAAAATCTCCCCTCCCACCCCTCCCCCAACTCTATTAACATGTGGAAGTAATTAACACTTTATTACAGTGAAAATACTATTACTGCTAATGTTTAATGACTTTTGCCATTGCATCATAAGCAGGAAATTTAGAACACTGTAGAGCAATCATCTGCTATAAATATATTACAAAGATTACGAACCAGCATTGAATGATTCACGCTAGCAGCATTTAAGATGAGGACACTATCATACAACAAGTTTCCAAAATGTCTGTATGTAGAAAATATAATTGGGGGGTAGAGTCCATCCCATGTGGAAGAAAGGATCTTCATTTGGTGAGCTGGCCCAGCAGCAGAGAGCTAGGGAGGTTCTAAAAGCCAGTAAAATTCCAACATAACGATTTGTGATATTGTTTTCTCATGAACATTTTTCATAAGAATTACTGTGAAATGAAAGGCTTATCCCCACCCCCAAAAAAGTGTTGTTAAAAATGTAACTATGTCTCAAATGAAGAAGCGGTAAATTTTATGGGATTTATAGATTTCTGTATTTTTGTTACTCAGAGCAAATGTCTAGAGTAGATTTCCTATAAATGTCTGGAAAAATTATGCACCAGCTTTAGATGATTCACACCAACAGCAATTAAGATGCTGAGTCTACATAAGTGTCGAAAAGGTCAGTGCTCAGGAAATAGCATTTCATGTAAACTAGTGTGACAGAGCCAAATGTGCTGAAGACAAAAGAGGGGAGGAGGGGGGCGGAGGAGGAAGGGACGTCGCTTGCTTGCTGGTAGAAGTCTTGTGTGTGGCTGTGATGAAGGTGCAATCGTTAACTGGGATATCAATGTTTACAGAAAAAGTAGTCCAACTATCAAAATGTAAATAGAGGGGGGAAAGTACAGTTAATACTGAGCTCTTTTCTCTGAAATGTCTTTATGGAAATATTCAGGTTCACAGAATAACGGAATGAACTTCCCAAGCTCTGTGCGAAATAAATCTAGAAAGGAATAGGAAGCAGCAATGACCCGATGCAACCTCCATATATACCTGCATCAAGTTCCATTTTGCCGGCACGCTGATCATGATCTTGTCAGCCTAAGTTGTGCTGATGATAAGCATTAATCATGATGTAGTCGGTTGGATTCTTTTAAATTTTAATGCTATATATGTATGGGGAGGATCTTCCACTCCTTTTGTTCTGTTAACTTTTTTTAAGGGTTTTTCTCTATATCACATATTTATTCAGTCATTGGTCTGTCATTTATGCACAGATGGAAATAGAATTTGTCAGATAGCTACAGCTGAAAAACTGCACTACTGCATTGGTCTCCATCCAGGTCATTGGAGGGGCCCTATTATCTAACCTTAGGTTATCTTGCTACAGAGGTTGGTGACTCATGGGGGGGGGATGAAGCTAGCCAATGCATTAGACTCATTGTAGGTTGTATTGGATAATACTTCTATGCAGACAACTTCAGTCAGAATATACTGAATATATTGAGGGGGCACCAGGATGCAGCAGCAGGTCCCAGCCCAGACCTCTATGCATAGATTATATTTTATGCACAGACCTTTTCATTTGTCCCAGCCATACACTTTGATGGCCCAGGCTAGCCTGATCTCGTCAGAAGCTAAGCAGGGTCAGCTCTGGTTATTATTTGGATGGGAGACCACTGAGGAAGGCCAGGGTTGCTACACAGCGGCAGACAATGGCAAACTAACCACGTCTGTTCATTTCTTGCCTTGAGAACCTAACGGGTTGCCATTTCTGACTTGACGGCACATTCTACCACCTATACACATATCAAGTCTGTGTGAGTGATAGGGGATTCTGAACGTGCAGAGCCCTGGACAGAGATGGCGATGAATTTCAGATTAGGAGGTCAGAATGTGAACTCCCTCACATTAAAGAGCCTTGACCGATTTCAAATTCTGATTGACCTCTCTGAAGTGGATCCAGCTAAACATGTGGTTCAGCATTCACACACAAAGACAGCCCTCCGTGCCTGTTCCTTCCCTCACCCAAGTAACAAAACCTTACTTTTGCAAACCAAGAGGTATAGCTAGCTAGCTATAGGAAAGGAGTTGCAGAGTATCATGTTAATTAGCAATGGCAAGTCTCATCCTCCCCATCCATTTTTTATGCTGCAGACACAATAGCAAAGGAGACTAGGATTTTTCATTACCACCATAATTACTGAGAACCCCCATAAGACCTCTCCTGTGTCTAGTCATCCCTTTCTGCAACTGGTTACACCCCATCATTTTGAAAATCTCAGGTTCTATTGCTTTGCGGGTAAGTGGAAAGGGAGTAGGTTTCATTGTATTCCACACATTTCTTTTGGTTAGGTCAGTGATGGCGAACCTTTTAGAGACCGAGTGCCCAAACTGCAACCAAAAACCCACTTATTTATTGCCGAGTGCCAATGCGGCAATTTAACCTGAATACCACCCCCAGAGGGGGCCCAGAGGGAGAGGCTAGGGTTGCCAAGTTCCTCTTTGCCATGAGTGGGAGGTTTTTGGGGTGGCGCCTGAGGAGGGCAGGGTTTGGGGAAGGACTTCAGTGCCATAGAGTCCAATTGCCAAAGTGGCAATTTTTTCCAGGGGAACTGATCTCTATTGGTTGGAGATCACCTGTAATAGCAGATCTCCAGCTAGTACCTGGAGATTGGCAACTAGTTCCTTAGTGTTTTCTCTCTACATATCAAGACAAATGGAAAGGTGCTTGGAGGATAGCTTGTGGGCACTTCAAAGGTGGAATAGGACTGCACGCCCCTCCGCCCGCACAGACCCAGAGGGTGCTGGAGAAGCCGCTGGAGGGAAAGAAGGAAGGAAGGAAAGAAGGGAATGGAGGGGGAAAGGGAAGGAAGGGAGGGAGAGAAAGAAAGAAAGAAAAAGAGAGAGAAAGGAAGAAAGAAATGGAGCAAGGGAGAGAAAGAAAAGGACAGAGGGAGACAGAAAAAGAAAGAGGCCATTTATGCATGGGAGGTTTTGCCTTGGATTTGCCACTCGGTGGGGCGCGGTGGCAGGCTTGTGAGAGGCGAGCAGGGTGGGGCAGAGGGCGCCTCCTTCGCACCCACCGACCAGCCATGCCCCTCCGCCCGCACAGGCCCAGAGGGCGCCGGAGAAGCCGCCAGCCATGCCGAGTGTGGGCGCTCGGCTTCTGTTCCCCACTCTCCCATCCGCCTGGCTGGCCGCGCACGCTCCAGCGGCAGCAATGGCGGCAGCTTCTGTGGGAGAGTCCGGGGGCCACCGCCAATGATGTCGGAGGTTCCCCACCCCTGGGCTACAGCCTCCCCCATCCGGGGTGGGGCAGAGCCGGAAAGGCCAGCGGCTTGGAGGAACCATGAGTGCCGGCAGAAAGGGCTATGCGTGCCGGAAGTGGCACCCGTGCCATAGGTTCGCCAACACGGGGTTAGGTTTTCCAACACAAAAACTTTTTTTCCAAAAAACCTTGAATATTTTAAAAGCATTTATAGGACCATACAAATTTGCTAACATCCAGGTGAGGCCTGGAATTCTGTAATTACAATTGTTCTCCAGACTACTGAGATTAGTTCCTCTGGAGAAAATGGCAGCTTTGGAGATGTTGCTGTGCCAATTCTTTTCTCCAATTGGTGTTTCAGTGGAATAAAACGTTGTTGGTCTTTTGCTGCAAACAGACTAATGTGGCTTCTTCTCCAGATTAATAATGCCCCAAAAGAAAGAAAGATTGGGGGGAGGGATCCAGACATTTTCCCCTTCTACTACTCATATTGAGACCTCTGTCTTTCCCTTAAGTGTGTGTGTGGGAGGGGGCACTGCTAAACAAGGCTTAATTGTTTATAGTAAAGATATGTCTTCCCTACAGGAAAGGAATACTATCTTCTGCACTGTCTCAAAAATTGTATAGACAATAATGGCAAATCTGTTTGGAATCTCTAGTTACAGAGGTTTAGATCAGCTATATAATTCTATGATCTCCTGTAATAAATTCCTTCTATCAGGGATAAATTGAAGGGAAGTTGTCCCTCAAAGGAAAAGATTCGTTACCTTGCATTGAACTAGTGTTTGAAGTGTGAACATTTCTCTAACCCAAATTGATTGTAAGTGGAACATCTGACCTGTGCCATAGAGTCCACTCAGTGGACTCTTAAAACACATGTTTTGTTAGTCTACAAAATCAGGCTCTTACCATGCATAACATCAATAGACTAAAATTCCTGTTTCAAACTTTTGCTTCATCCTCCGGATCTTATGTATATTTACTCACAAGCAAATCATGCTAGTTTATTGGGAAATACCACCAAGTATGTATGGAAATGCAGAACTGGGAAGCGGCCATGGCTCAGTGGTAGAGCATCTACCTTTGCACGCAGAAAGTCCCGGGTTCACTCCACAGCATCTTCAGTTCAAATGATCAGGTAGCAGGTAATGTGAAAGAACTCAAACTTGGGACTCTAGAGAGCAACTGCCAGTCAGAGTAGACAGTACCGACCTTGATGGACCAATGGTTTGATTCAGTATAAGGCAGCTCCATGTGTTCATGACTTGATTAAAATATTACAAAGGGGGGCCCATGAGACTCAGGGGAAGGAACTCCATGTTCCCCCACTTGCCTATCTGTCCAGCCACCAGCAGCAGCACTGCTGCTCCCCCCTTCCCTCCCCAAGCCACCCTCCCAGCTGGCTCACCATGGTTATGCATGGGTACTTTCACTCACATTCACCCCCAGTCTGTCTCAGTTGTTCTTTGGAGTTATGCATGACTTTTCTATCCATTAGAGAGGACCCTGCTGCCAGCCCTCACAAATCCTGGGACTTCCCATCCCTCTATTAGCTCAATTCTTCCATCTCCCCTGAGCTCAGCCCACTTGAAATCCCCAAGCATAAGGCAAAGCATGGGACATGGAAGCTTGAGGAAGGGATGTTTCTCTCACAGAAAGAACTACAGCCAATTACCAAGTGTGTCAAGAGGCAGGGATTCAAATGCTTCCTGGGAGTTCTTTTTGAGCAGAAGAGAGGCATTTAGAAATGTGGCTTGGGTTTCTCCTCTCCCATTCCTTTTAGGGAGCTCTGTTTTGGTTTTTAAAATGTTTTTTGACCTGGCACTTGCGTTTCTGGGGACGGACTTCTAAGCACTACAGCCAATTACAAAGCAGCATTTCAAGGGGGGGGGGACTCACAAGCTGCTTGTTTTGATTCTTGTAGGTTATCCGGGCTGTGTAACCGTGGTCTTGGTATTTTCGACGTTTCGCCAGCAGCTGTGGCAGGCATCTTCAGAGGAGTAACACTGAAGGACAGTGTCTCTCAGTGTCAAGTGTGTAGGAAGAGTAATTGAGCTGAGTCATTGTCCTGCAAAGTATTAAAGGTAATGTGCAAACCATTGTCCTGTAAGTATCAAGATAATGTGCTAATGAGGGTGTGGTATGTTAATGTGGAACCATTGTATCCTGAAGTGATCTGTTAACATGTGGAATCCAAGGCTAATCCACATGGCTATTGTGGACTGTAGTCTTTGTTAGTCTGGAGGTTTTCAGGACAGGAAGCCAAGCCTTATTTGTTCTTAAACTGTCTTCTTTTCTGTTAAAGTTGTGCTGATGTTTATGAATTTCAATGGCTTCTCTGTGCAATCTGACAAAATAGTTGGTAGAATTGTCCAGAGGGAGAATTTTTTTAATGGACATTGGGCTGATGTCACTTCCTGGGAAAAACCTGTGACATGAGTCCTCTCTTGGAATTGTTGGTTTTACCATAGTTTCTCCGGCAACTCTTAGAGAACCGTGATGTCACTTCCAGGTTTTCCATTGAAGTTACAGCATGCTGTTGCTGATGGCCCTCCATATCCCCCCCACCCAGTTTTCTGTTGATTGGCAGGTTGGGCCTGGGAATCCAAGTGATGGTCCTGGGTTAAGGGGTCATCATTCACCTTTGTGCTGTTGATACACTTAGGTTTGTCCTAGGGTTATAATCAGAGGACACATGCATCATCAACCTTGCTGAAGCAAATCAGGCCTGACATATCTGACGAGGGGAGCTTTGATTCTCAGAAGCTTATACTCTGAAAATCTTGTTGGTCTCTAAGATGCTACTGGACTCAAATCTAACTGTTCTACTGCAAACCAGCACAGCTACCCTGTAAAACAAATCAAGTCTGGGCATGATGCTTCAGAACCAATGCATGCCACCTTGAGTTCCATGAGAAAAGAGTGGTGAGATATAAATAGGGTTGCCAACCTCCAGGTAATAGCAGGAGATCTCCTGCTAATTCAAATGATCTCCAGCCAATAGAGATCAGTTGACCTGGAGAAAATGGCCGCTTTAGCCATTGAACTCTATGGCATTGAAGTCCCTCCCCTCCCAAACCCCGCCCTCCTCAGGCTCTGCCTCAAAAACCCCTGCCAATATCGAAGCGGGACCTGGCAACCCTAGATATAAATCAGTAAACAATTAAAATCAAAAGGGTGCCAATGAATCCACTAAAGGTGAAGACAGTCTGTTAAGTGTGGTGGAAGTGAAACTAATTCACTGTCCCAAAAAGAAGTGCTAAAGGAAGCAGCTAATATAAGTCCAGTCCATTTCCACCAAACCTTAAAATGTCCAGTCTGTCTTCACTCTAAATGTAACCACTTGATAGTTAATATTACTTCCCCACGAAAGCGATAATTGTAAAGGTGGTTTTTTTTCCCCCTTAGAAATTGCAGGGTGGTTGAATTATTCAAGAATGGCTAACAGTTGCCCGCTCAAGACAAATTCTAAAAATGCAAAAAAACAAAAACAAAACAACACTACAGAGCTATGGGGCTTTTATACAGCAGCCAATTGTTATGATTCCTTTTAATTAAACACAAATGAATTAATTGATATAAAGTACTGCAAGGCAATTATTTTGCTGACATTTGGTCTCTTTTGAGACATGCTTGTTTACTACATCTATCAGCTCTAAGAGTCTACCACCCATTCCCATGTTAGCTATTTTAACCATATATTTAAAGAGTTAAACCTAAGTTTGTTCTATTACAAACTTTTATATTAATTTAGTATTTGAGTTAATGGTACGCATATTAGACCCAATAGTATTTACATTTTTTTAATCCATCTCCCGTCCCTAGGCCATCATTGTACATGAGAGATTGCATCTTAATGAATTTTTTCTGGTTAAAGATATTTAAATAAATGAATAACTAAATAAGTAATGAAATGCTGATTTTTATCTCACTGTACACAAGTTTGCTGGCTGATGTTTGCATTCTGATTTTCCAGCAAGTTATTTTTGTCTGTTTGTAAGATTATGCAGGAAAATGAAAAACTTAAAGTTGGTCTATGAAGGAGCCTTTTGGAGCAGTAAAATGTGGGCTAATGGCTGTAAGGTCAAAACAAGAGGGCTAATAACTCAGTGGCATTGCTTTTTATCGGTTATCTTTGGGAAATGATGAGTACAGAGCAGCTTCTGATTTTTGTGTTGTTGTTGTTTTTAAGTGCTAAGATCCTGTTCATCCAACAACAAAAAAGTGCTAAGATCCTGTACATCCAACAATCCACACATAGTACTCAAAACAATAAATGAGACAAATGCAATTATTTTCTAGATCTATGATATCTGACAAAAGGAGTTTTGACTTGTGAAATCTTACCTTGTTGGTCTCAAAGGTGCTACTAGGGTTGCCAACCTCCAGGTGGTGGCCGGATATCTCCCACTATCAGACTTGATCTCTAGGCTACAGAGATCAGTTCCTCTGGAGAAAATGGCTGTTTTGGAAGGGGGTCTCTATGGCATTATACCCCATTGGTGTCTCTCCCCTCACTAAACCCCACCCTCCTCAGGCTCCACCCCGCAAATCTCCCAGTAGTTCCCAACCCGGAACTAGCACCCCTAGGTGCTACTGAACCCAAATCTATCTCTTCTTTTTGCTGGTGTGTGTTCTTGCTCTCCAGTTTCGGCACATTTTTGCTTGTTTAGAATCAGACCAAACTAAACAAAGACTTTTTTCACACAAAATGCACAGAGTCCATGTGGTTTGGCTTCCTGACTGCAACCATTCTGCTGAAGAAAAGTCTCATGTGAGCCTGATTCCCACTGACTACTCCTCAGAGAGATGTATTTGTCAGGTCCTTACTAAGTTAGATGAAATGGACCTCTCACTGATCATTTCTAGTGACTAGGGTTGCCAGGTCCCTCTTTGCAACCAGCGGGAGGTTTTAGGGGCAGAGTCTGAGGAGGGTGGGGTTTGGGGAGGGACTTCAATGCCATAGAGTTCAATTGCCAAAGTGGCCATTTTCTCCAGGTGAACTGATCTCTATCAGTTGGAGATCAGTTGTAATAGCGGGAGATCGGCTGCTAATACCTGGAGGTTGGCAACCCTACTAGAGACTGAGGTAGCATAGGAAGCACTGTTTTTCTTCAGTAATGCCATCACCTGCAAAATCCAAAATCATTTAGGCCTAAAATAGCCAGAAGCCACCGTTTTTTGCCCCATTACAATTGCAGTTATCAATTAAGGTAACCCTCTTAATACTGACATCTCACCTGGAACAGTTTTCCATTGGCATCACTTCACACACATTGAGCTGCCAGTCAGCAAGTATACAATAATCATCTGTCAAGAAATCAAGTGATGTACATTCATATGGGAACCAGACCCAAATGGACATGTGAACTGGAAAGTAAGGAAATCATGATAATGTTACACCAAAGAAAGGTCCTGCTGGATTAGACCAAGGCCTATCAAGTCCAGCAGTCTGTTCACACAGTGGCCAAACAGGTGCCTCTAAGAAGCCACAAACAAGACAACTGCAGCAGCACCATCCTGCCTGTGTTCCACCTCATCCAAAATAATAGGCATGCTCCTCTGATACTAGAGAGAATAGGTATGCAGCATGACTAGTATCCATTCTAACTAATAGCCATGAATACCCCTCTCCTCCATGAATATGTCCACTCTTAAAGCCCTCCAAGCTGGCAACCATCACCACATCCTGGGGCAGGGAGTGGACCGCTGATTCTTCTTCATGCGATCTTAGAGCCTCTTCCCATATCCTTCTGTATAATATCACTGCAAGTTGCATTACAATCAGACACATTACTGAGTTCAGTGAAAAAGTGGGAGGGAGAAAACCCCAAGAAAATGAAGCCAGGATGGGGAAGGAATAGGTTTGAATGATGAGTGACATAATTTTTGAGTGCTTGATCACCTGGGGTTTCAGCGCAGACATACTATATCCTCCCTCATGCTTGTTACTATCACTCCTGAGAACGAGCAAGCCCCATCAATCAATCACACTACACTTGTATTGTACCTTTTATCCCATGTATTTCAGGGCTTCACGATACAATAAAATTTATAGCTCGTATAATTAAAAATATGCCAGATTAAACAAATGAGACTGAAGCTCATTTAAAAAAAATGCAAAATCTACATCAGAACAAAACAGTAGAAAGGGAATTTCAATCCAAGTGGAACAACAGTGAAAGACTGAGAAGATACAGGTTTTCAGGAAGTAGTCAGGGTGAACTGTGGAGTTTCACTATTTCTGGCTTCAAGGTATTATTCAATACACAGAAGAAAAGAAGGTCATTTGGATTAATTGAGTGCAAAGGTTAGTTGGAAATGTGTGAGGCATTAAATATTTTTTTAAAAGTATAAATTAACAGCTTTTTTTTTACAGTCTACATTTATAATATTTGCTGCTTTCCTAATGTCAGAAAACGCAAGATTAAAATAATGCAGTAACGCATGAAGGCAGGCGTCTGCAGCAGGATTGGAATATTTTAGGTAGCAGTCTGTGCCTGTTTAAAGGGTGGTGGAAGTCTGTTTATTTCTCATCAATTCAGGTGTATGTAATTTGCTGTCCTGTGGGTCAACAAGGAAATGCAGCTCCACTGACAATGTTGAAACAGTCTGGAAAAGGAGAGCCGGGAGGGAGCCTGGAGGAAGCAGGATAAGATTATCAGCTTGGACCCAAAGATCATGCTGTGTGAGTAAAAGACATTTTTACTGGTGCAGAGCAATCACTGATTCTCTCTCTCTCTCTCTCTCTCTCTCTCTCTCTCTCTCTCTCTCTCTCTCTCTCTCTCTCTCTCTCTCTCTCTCCCCACACACACACACACACACACACAGGGTTGCAGGGTTCCTCTTCACCACCAGCAAGAGGTTGTTAGGGCAGAGCCTGAGGAGAGCGAGGTTTGGGGAGGGACTTCAAAGTCATGGAGTCCAATTGCCAAAGTGGCCATTTCCTCCAGGGGAACTGATATCTATTGGAGATCAATTGTAATAGAAGGAGATCTCCAGCTAGTACCTGGAGGTTGGCAACCAGACTCTCTCTCTCTCTCTCTCTCTCTCTCTCTCTCTCTCTCTCTCTCTCTCTCTCTCTCACACACACACACACACACACACACACACACACACACACCTTCAGTCCCCCCCCACAGCCTCTATAAAGCCACAGGAGCATCCCACAACCTTTTGAGCTAGTATTTGAAAATACAAGGGGATGCAGGTGGGACAAGGAAAGTCAACAATCCTTCTGCATGAATGAAAGTCTTTCCACTCATCTTCTAAGAACTTTAAGTCTGGGAGAGGCAGGCAGTTGCCACAATCGCATCCTAACACTCCTTCACATGGGCACTAAAATCCAACATTAGTTCCACATTTGCTTGAACTTCAGTTCCTGAAGGAAAGAGTTGCAACTATCGAGTATAGGTGTACCTCAAACCTGTTATCCCCAGCTGTTGCACAAACTGCAGTGCCCAGTTACTAGATCAGGGTTACTTCCTTCACTGTTTTGAACTCTTTTGAAGCTTAAGGTGTATTGTACCATTGATTTAAATTATATCTTGGCTGTCTCTCCAGAGAACTGTTTGAGGCAACTTCTAATGAGCAGTATCCTACTGCCCCATGTAGAGAAACAGATTTTATTCCATGTTAATCTCTATTTCTGCAGCTTCTGACCCCCAGAAAGACAATTCTCAGGGTCACAGGACCCATGTGGAATAGCCAAGCGCACTGAGAAGGATGAAGTGAGGAAAGACAAGGGGGAGAGTATTGCTCCACCTTCCTTTTCCACAAGCACAGCTCTTCTCAGGAAAGGGGTCAATTTCACTGACTTTTACAACCTCACTGCAGTCCACAGACCTGCACGTTTCTCAACATGGATCTCAGGACCCCAGAAATTATCTTTTTAGGGATTCGAACAGGCTGCATGAATGGAGAGGAACATGGGGAAACTTCTCTGCATGGATAGGTAAACACATGCCAGCAGACTGAAAACACAAAACAATTTTTAAAAATATATAAACAAACGTAAAGAAAGCATAAAAAAAGAAAAACGATAACAACAAAATACCAACAAAAAAACCCCAAAACCAAGGCAAAACCAAACTCAGCATAAATTCAATAAAACCGGGCCAGTCCAATAAGTAGGGTTGCCAGGTCCCTCTTAGCCACCGGGGGGAGGTTTTTAGGGTGGAGCCTGAGGAGGGGGGTTTGGGGGAGGGGAGGGACTTCAATGCCATAGAGTCCAATTGCCAAAGCGGCCATTTTCTCCAGGTGAACTGATCTCTATCAGCTGGAGGTCAGTTGTAATAGCAGGAAATTTCCTGCTAATACCTGCAGTTTGGCAACCCTACCAATAAGACACATGTGAAACACAGAGTAACCAAACTCGTTTTTGATTATTTATTTAAGCATGTATTCATTTGCTTTACTGGAGCATTGTATATAGTATATACTAGCAATGCCAACATGGGACTGGGGTTGGATCAGTTTTGCTGTCCAACTGCTGTAGTGGTCGACCTAACTCCTAATTTATGCTTACTAAATGTCAATACTATATTCAAAATAAATCCATTTACCGGCGGGAGAGGAAAGAGAGTTCTCTTCTCAAACGCTCCTCTTTAGTAGTATGATTACAAAGCTGGTAGTCATCTGCAAGGTACTTCACCAAGCCTGTTTTCTCGTTTGCTTGTAAATGAAAAGAAATGTAACTTGGCTGCCATCTGCAGCCTCTATGACATCCCTTCTCACCCAGTACTGTGTCCCTCTTGCATGGCTGCTCATGAGCGAGTCGGCTACAGCTCGGGGGCTGCTCCCAAAGGTAGGCTTCATGTGGAAAGAAATCCACCTTTATTTAACCGTTTCACTTTGGCCTCCCGACCAGGTAAGTGGCAGAATGCACATGCTGTGCATCCTCATGCACTTGTTAGGGCTCATTGAAAACCCACTGCTGCACAAAGGTGGCGAGAGGTGACCACCCTCCTCAGACAGGCCAAGAGGCATTGTGAATATAAGTGGTAGTGACTCCAGTGAAGATCTCTGGGGTCATTTAAGTATAAGTGAATGATCAAAAGGGGCAAGTGTGCTCTGCTGCTTTGCTGCTACCACTATGTAGCACTGGCCAAGAGGAACATTCGCTGGCAAAACAAATGGTAAAATCTGAAGATGGGGGTGGGGGGGTTATCTTGCTATGAAGGAATTGATGCAGAGTATGATGTGCTGGGGCTGCCTGGGTCTCTTATAGGAAAGATTATTGCCATCCCAACGAGGCATGGATTCGAAAATGCTTATGCAATAACCTTTCAAAATGTTAACCTTTCCTTTCCTTCCTAATCCTGTGAATGAGATGCCCTCAACTTTGGAGGCAGGGCTGATGAGACAGTGTGATTGCAGATGATTCCCCTGGTTTCCCAGGATTGTCTTGATTTAAATTAACCAAAATTTCTTACAGAAGCTCACATATCTTAGAACACCAAAAATAATATAAGTAACTGTCTGGAGTTGTTGGGTGGTCCTAGCTCTAGCCCTGTTCGGGCCACCACTGCCTAGCAGGCAAGTGGGTGGTGACCATTCCAGGTGTGGACATGCTGGTGGGAGCTGGGCCATGGTCCAATGTGCCAGCCCTGGAGGAACCTCCATCCCAGCAGGGGGCATTGGGAGGATGTTCCCCTCCCAGGCTAACAGCAGATGATCCCATGGAAGCAAGGAACCTGCAGGAGGTGCGGGGAACTATTTAGGCTCCATCAGCCAGGAGCTGTGAAGAACATATTCCACTGTGGTTTTCTCTCTGAGGCATACAGGTAGTACAAGAAGCCAGCCAATGGGAGGCGGAGAATCTGGATGCATTCAACCTTTCTCCCATCTAAAGGTGAGGCCTCCAGCACAGGGAACTACAGAACCATGGGTGCACCACATCCACTCAACATACCTGCCATTAAGATACTTGGAATTGATGGAAGGAGAAATATGTATTGCACAATCAGGCCAAAAAGCGTGGGCAGGACAATGACAGGAAAGCTTACTGTCAATGGTTGGATCCAAAAAGAATTTTACCACCATGGACAATTTTTTCCAGTTACCACCTCTCTATGCAGACCCTAGGGTTGCCAGGTCCTACCTGGCCTCTGGCAGGAGCTTGTTTTGCATGGGACTTCTTCCTAGCGATCCATGCACTGCACGATTCAATCCCCGGAAGTGTCAGCATTGTGCAGAGGTGCTCTAGCGAAATCCCTCCAAAAACTTTATGGAAACCATAGAGTTTTGGGTGAGGGCTAGAGCATCCCCAGCACTTCTGGAATAAAGCCAGAGGTGTTGGAATTGGGGATCGCCACCCCCCCCAAGTGGCCTACTTCTGCCCGCCAGCCAGCTGAGGGGTGGCAGGTAGCCTGGTGAATTGGCAGGCAATTGCCCACCCTCAATGGGCCTTTGGGAACCCTAGCAGACCCCCATTCACCTGTCCCCCAAGAATGGCATTTTGTGGAGCTCAGTGGAAAAGAGTAGAAGTTCCATTTTGTTGAGTAAAGTGCTTTTTGTGAACAGGAAATGTTTGTATTCCACCCAATCAGTACCACTATAGGGTCAACCTTGTCCACCCAATTGAAGAAATTGTTTTCTCACTCTGTCTTCTATGTAGTTTGTGTTAAACAGCTCACAAATAAACAGCTCTTCTGGCTTCTCTCTTGAGCTTGGTGAGATTTGTTCCTGTTTCTATTGCTGCCTCGCATATAAAATATCCCATATCAAATTTGCCTCTATAATCCTTATTTCCACACTAAATGTGAAATACCCTGTCTCCCCCCAAAAAAGTAGGTTCAGTAGAAAATGCCTAAAATCTTATTCCTTTTACTTATGATGATTTAAGATGACTTAATGGCACTCTTCTCCTTTTAATCTCATAGGGATACACCCTTTCCCCCATTCGCTCAATCCATGGGCAGAGGACACTAGTTTTACCTGTGTATGACTCAAATTCATATTATAATATGTAGCCAGCTAATGTCACAAAAGAAAAAGCCGTTTTATCAAAATCTACAATTTGTATCACTCAGCACCTTCCTTTGGTGATATCATTTACTGAAAATGTCATAGTATATCCAATGTAATAGCTTTACTGAGCTTTCTATTGAGCATATTCTTTAACATTCCAAAACCCATCCCCCAGATATTTGAGCAAGATGTAAGCAGATTTGAATCTGTAATCACTAGCTGTGGCAGCCAACAGGAAGAATGTTGAGAATTACTTCCTAGGGATATAATTTATTCCAAACGTTTTCACAGCAGTTTTTGAAACTGTGCTCATCAGGATTTGTAATAACACACTTATTGTATCTGATGTTAGGAATCCATCCTTTGTAATGCTTCTTGACATAATTGCAGCTTTTGACACACTCAATCGCAAGATCCTTCTAAATCATCTTGAAAAATACGATGGTCTTTCAGGTTCGGTTATTCAACAGTTCAAATCTTATTATAACCATTGACAACAGTTTGTTAATATAATTTCTTTCCATTCCTCCTCTTACATTGTCATCTGGAGTCATCTGTTACAATGTCATCTGAAGTCCCACTGGGAATGATTCCTAGCTCCATGCTTTTCTTCTTTATCTACCTGCTACTGTTAGAAGCTACTACAATACCCTATCTGTAGAGATATGAGTTTTCTTATCATAGTTTGGCCGCCATGAGGCAGTTTAATTTTCTATTCCTTACGCCTATATACAGGATCAATATTTTAGTGCTTTATCACTTGCTGAGCTATGTAGATTAAACAAAGCTACATATGTAAAACACATGTTGGCTTTAACATCTTCTTTTGCCCTCTCTCACCAGCAGAAGCACCAGTTACATATCGTATAGGGCGGTCAACATTAAAACCAGATGAGTTTAAATGTTTCTAAATTTCAGTGTATTTCAAAATATCCAGCAAAGTAGGGATGTCTTTTTGAGGTAGCGTTGCCAGCTCTGGGTATAGAAATTCCTGATGTTTTGGTAGTAGAGACTGGGAAGGATGGAGTTTGGGGAGGGGATAGACCTCAGCGAGGTATAATTAGGGTTGCTAGCTCTGGGTTGGGAAATACCTGGAGATTTTGGGGGCAGAGCCTGAGGAGGGTAGGGTTTGGGGAGGGAAGGGACTTCAATGTCATAGAGTCCAATTGCCAAAGCAGCCATTTTCTCCAGGCCAGTTGAAGGGCGGCAGCCAGGCCTGTTAATTGGCAGGCAATTGCCCACCATTAACAGGCATCTGGCAACTCTAACTCCAGGACCACTCAGGTCTATTCAATGGGGCATACTCCCAGGAAAGTGTTCTTAGGCACTGCATGTCTCATCAGTGTTTTTTCCCTCTTGTTTGAGATGCTTCATGGCCTGTTAGGATTTGACAAGTTCTTGAAAGTAAACAGTTAGTCCTGCCAGAACAAACACTTGGTATATTTGCTAATATACATAGGTGTCCTTGTTCCAATTGGCTGTGGAAACTGCCATGGCTAATATGAATAATGAATCAAGTTGAGTTCCTAGCTACAACAGTAAAGAAACTAGCCAATGTTGGAAGGGGGGGAGCAACTATTGTATCTAAACTGTATTTTCATAATTGTGCCAGAGGTTCAGGGCCCTGCTCATTGTAATTTAAAATGAACAAAGCATGAGAATAACAGTTACAAAAAAGGTAGGTTTCCACCCTTTCCAGCTAAAGTTCCCAGGACTCCTGCAAAAATGACCCAGGTGGGCCCTACCAGTTTGTCCAATAAAGGGTCTACTCAAATTCCATCTGTGAACATTTGGTCAATCCTTTTATGGAGAAAAAGATATTCCTCCAAGTTCATATTAATTTTTATGCACATCTGTGCTCTCACCTAATCCCTACCCACATGCCACTTCAATTAAAAGAACATGTCAAATCTTGGAGAATGTTTTAATTGTCAAAAAGAATGGAGGATATCAAGGGCCTTTTCAACGCAAAAGATATTTTTTCCAATTATTATTTATTTCATTTCAAGTGTAATATACCCTGATTAGCTTGAGAGCAGTTGCCATTTTCCTATTAGATGCCAGATAATAAGCTTTGGTTGATGTTTCCGCACAAAAATAAATTCAAGACAGCCGTACAGAAAGGATCAGATGTTAAGAGCAGAGTATTTAACTTCACTTGTTCCGCATAGGCTTTCTGCGCAACAAGTAAAGGGCTATTTTTAAATGATTTAATGTAATCCCAGACTAAATGCAATCGACTTCTTTCTTTTAAACAATTACAGTGGCTTTCAAACTGCAGCATGCCCCTGAATTTACATTTTAATCACAGCCTATTAATAAGAAGGGAGAAGAAGAAGATGATGACAATTGCAAATGTCAACTGGTTTAATCATACTTAATATGAAAAGGCTGCTATAACTTTAAGAATACAGCTTAGTTGACTTTGGAGCTTAGGTTTTTATTTTTCTGCTTTATGGCATGCTTCAAAACTACTTGGACAAATACAAAACAAGAATTACAGTGCACCATAAGTTATTTTAATATCTTGTAGTTGTGTATACATCCAGTGTAATCCCCAGGCTATTATTAAGGTTCTGTGTTTGTGTGAAAATGTCAAGTTGTTTCGAGTGACTACACACTCTAAATTATATATAACTGTTACTTTATAGCTAATAGGCACTAAAATTACTTTAAAACAGAAATATAAAGTTATATTTTCATCCTTTTTTGACATGTAATAAAACTTATTTATGAGATACATTTTCTGTAGTATTAAAATATATAATGTTTACAAAAACATTAAAAAATACTGATAGTTGATAGTTAACCAAGAAATGGAAGTATCAAAAAACAGATGTTTGCTTCACTTTTTTGGGTATGTACATGTGTGGGGGAGGGAAAGACAAAAAGCTGTTACCTTAGTCATTTCATTCATAGAAACTATCTAAGGCCCAAAATTTGCAAAAGGCCATGCCCAAATATATTTCTTTCTGTGAGGTTTTATTTTTTGCCTGCCCCATAATGGTACTGGATGTTTTCAGGTACTGCAGAAAAAGTTATTATGCTGCTCTTTATTTGTTATGTTTCGCAAGGATGTTAATTATTTGGTGTAAATAAAATGGCTAATTTTTAAAAAGGTCAACTTAGTAGAATGGAAAAGATGAGCTTGCTAAAATGAAACACAACTATAAGAATATCTTTTAGTTCTGGGAATCCCAAGGAAAAGGATTTATTAAATTAGACGTTATTGTTGACATGCTGTACTACCAATTTTGTCCCTTCAGCAATGCATAAACAAAGATGTCTAACAAAGAAACGTCAAGCACTCAGTAAATAAAGGTACATTAGCACAGAAGGCTATCTAATTAACTGAAAATTCCAAAGAATATAATTCAGTCTTCTTCATTAGTTAAGAGCCTAGTGGTTATTCTGAATCCAAAATTAGTACTGAAGAAGCAAGTTAATGCAGCTGCAAAAAAACACTTTCTTCCAACTCAGTTGAGCCTGAAAGATGACCCCTTACCTTGACACAGGTGATCTAGCCACCTGGATCCACACCACAGTAATATCAAGACAAGGCTACTGTAATGGACTCTATACAGGTCTTCCCTCAAAATCAAGCTAGAGTCTGCAGTTGATGTAGAATGTTGCAGCTTGGTTATTATTGGGAGCCAGGTGAAACATATACATTACTTCCATTGTACAGTCACTCCATTGGCTGGCCATCAGTTACCTCAGTCAATTCAGGGTATTATCATATGCAAAGCCCTTCATGGCCTTGGTCCCTCATATCTGCAGGACCGCCTCTCCTTATGCTCCGCCATGACAGCTTTGCTCATCTAAGTAGGGTCTTCTGCTTGTGCCACCCTGCAAACAGGCAACATAAACAATTACCTTACAGTTTCTCTGTGGTGGACCCCATCATACGGAATGGCCTGCCTGACAAGGTCAGAAAGGCTCCCACACTCCTGGCTTTCCACAAACTATATAAAACTGAATTATTCAGGAGGCCTTTTTTATACAGGTTGGGCTGTACTGTAACGAAATGGTTCAGAAAGATGCTTTGGTAAAGGCACAGGGATTTTGGTCTATACTACTGTGTACAGGTTGTACTGTCTGTTGATGCAAGTATGATCCTTCAAATGATCATCTGATGCTTGGGAACATTGAAGCTGACCTTGCTCTGTGGTCCTTCAAATGCCATCCCATCTCACAAACAACTCATTCTTTCCCAACCAGGTCCAAATCTGAAGCCTAAAATCATTACTTAGAGTTTAGATCAATGCTGCAGTTTGTCAATAACCATAAATATATTGAAAACCATAACACCATCAAAGTCAGTATTGTCTACTCAGACCGGCAGCAGCTCTCCAGGGTCTCTGGTTGAGGTGTTTCACATCACCTGCTTGCCTAGTCCCTTTAACTGGAGATGCCTGGGATTGTACCTGGGATCTTCTACATGCCAAGCAGATGCTCTACCACTGAGTCACGGCCTTTCCCTTGAACCCACTGCTGAGCTGGGTGGGGCAGCAAAGTCTCATGGGACTGCAGAAGTCTGCCTACCAGCCCAACTGACCACCCACCTTTTTCTAATGCTGGCCAAATATATCTCCCTTTTCCAGTCTAACCGCTGATAGTTCAGGAACAAGTCAGCCCCATCTCACCAACAGAAGGCGCCTACAACAGAAGGATACAATATGCCCCTATAACATACAAAACTTGCCTGAAGAGAACTGGGAATGTTAGTCAAGCTAACTTTCAGGGAAACCTTTTTGTCATTAGTGGTCTTATCAGGAGGAACCATTGAAAAGTTCTCAAGGAATCCCAGGCTCTCTCAGGGCATAGTTTAAAAACATTTCCAGTTCTCTTCAAGTAAGTTTTTTATGTTCTAGGGACTAGTCTCAGTTCACTAGTCTCAGTTCATTGAATGGACAATCAAGATAAAAAAGAAAATTGCCCAGATAGGCATCGACCTGGACTCCCTGCTTCTGTCCAACAAGAGTTATATCCTAAGTCTAATAAAACATAAGCCTAGTCAATCACGAGTTCCAGCTCAAATTTCCTTCAACGCTGCCAATTTGCTCACCTCAATACTTTGGACTTCCACCTAATTTCCATTTAAACTACCTGGACCGTCTTAACAATCCTAAGCTCAGGAAAGTCTTTATGCAGGCTAGGACTAATTCATTGCCTTCAGCGGTCCTTCGTGGCAGATTCCTGAAATCGCCTTACGCTGAAAGGGTCTGCAGATGTGGTGCAGGATGTCCTGACTCCCTGTCTCATATTCTTTTGGACTGCCATCTTTATGATTCCCCAAGAGGAAACCTAATAAAACCCATAGTTTTGAACTTCTCACCAAATAATACGAAAATACTTTACAATATTAGCTGATAAGGATCCTGAGATAACCAAAAACATGGCAAAATTTTTGACAATAGTAGTCAACCGATGGGAATCTAGTTAGAAGTAGAATCACATTAAGGAATGATTTATTTTAATTTTATTTTACTCTAACTTTTATCCTTTTATATACTGCAGATTGTACTATGCCAATAAAGGTATTTGAAATTTGAATTTGAGTCTCAGTTCACATGGTCACCAGTGAGCCCCAGCACATCCAGCCAACTCCCCACAGGAACTAAGAGTGGGGCACAAGAACATATAAGTGGAGCCGGCTGGATCAGACCAGTGGTCCATCTAGTCCAACATCCTGTTTCATACAGCAGCCAAGCAGTTGCCCTGGAAGGTCAACCAACAGGACACAGAGGCCAAGGCCTTCCCCCAATGCTGCCTCCAAACTCTGATATTCAGGGGTTAGCTGTCTCTGTATATGGAGGCTGTGTTTTGTCATCGTGGTTAGTATTCATTGATAGACTTGTCCTCCTCCATGAATCAGTCTAATCCTCTTTAAAGGCATGTTACAAGGCTCAGCAACCTTTGCAACATACACGAGTGCATTGCAGTGTGTACATGATGAGTTCTTTCATGGGCAGTTCTTCATGGGCAATTCCTCACTTCCCTTGCAGACAACTTTATAGTCCAAAAAGTGGAAGAAGCGACAAGGGGAACAGCCATTTTGGATCTGATCTTAACCAATAATGATGACTTGGTTTATGGGGTAGAAGGAGTGGGATCTTTAGGTGGGAGTGACCATGTTCTCCTGGAGTTTGTTATACAGCAGAAAGGAGAAGCAAGAAATAGTCAAACATGTACTCTAGACTTTAAGAAAGCTGATTTCAATAAATTTAGGGAACTACTGGGTGTGATCCCATGGGTGAGAATATTGAATAAGAAGGGAGTACATGAAGGATGGGAAATTCTTAAAAGGGAGATATTGAAGGCGCAATTTCAATCAATTCCCACGAGGAGAAAAAAAGGTAAAGGTTTGAAGAAACCAGGGTGGATGACTAAAGAACTTTTGGTTGAGATAGGATTTAAGAAGGGCATGTACAAGAAATGGAAAAAGGGAGAAATCAACAAAGAGGAATTCAAACAAGTAGCCAGCACATGTAGGGAGAAAGTCAGGAAGGCTAAAGCGCAGAATGAGCTCCAGCTAGCCACGGAAGTTAAAAACAACAAAAAAGGGTTTTTTGGTTATGTCCATAACAAAAGGAAGATCAAGGTAACGATCGGGTCATTGCCTGGAGAGGATGGTGAGTTATTAACAGGGGAGGCAGAAAAGGCAGAATTACTTAACTCCTTTTTTGTATCAGTCTTCTCCCAAAAGGGGAATAGTGCTCAACCTGGGAATAATGGAGCAGAGGATGCAATAGGGGAATTACAGCATAGTATAGACACTGAGATAGTACAGGAATACCTGGCTACTCTTAATGAATTCAAGTCTCCGGGGCCGGACAAACTGCATCCAAGGGTGTTAAAAGAACTGGCTGAATTGATTTCAGAACCACTGGCAATAATCTTTGAGAATTCATGGAGAACAGGAGAAGTTCCAGCAGACTGGAGGAGGGCAAATCTGGTCCCCATCTTTAAAAAGGGGGGGAAAGAAATCCCAAACAATTATCGCCCAGTCAGCCTGACATCAATACCAGGTAAAATACTAGAGCAGATAATTAAACAGACAGTCTGTAAGCACTTAGAAAGAAATGCCGTGCTCACTGACAGTCAACATGGGTTTCTCAAAAACAGGTCATGCCAAACTAATCTCATAACTTTTTTTGAAAGGGTGACAAGTATGGTAGATGAAGGGAATGCTGTAGATGTAGTGTACCTTGATTTCAGTAAATCCTTTGATAAAGTCCCCCATGATCTTCTTGAAACAAAGCTAGTAAAATGTGGGCTGGACACTGCTACTGTTAGGAGGATTGGTAATTGGTTGACCAACCGAGCCCAAAGGGTGCTCATTAATGGCACAACTTCATCCTGGAGAGGAGTGACCAGTGGGGTACCACAGGGGTCTGTCTTGGGACCAGTACTGTTTAATATTTTTATAAATTACTTGGATGATGGAATAGAGAGCATGCTAATCAAATTTGCAGATAACACCAAGTTAGGAGGGGTAGTGAATACCTTGGAGGATAGGGTCAGAGTTCAGAATGACCTCAATAGACTGGAGAGCTGGGCCATAAGTAATAAAATGGATTTCAATAAGGAGAAGTGTAAAGTACTTCACCTAGGCAGAAACAACATAAGGCACAGGTACAGGATGGGAGAGAGTTGGCTTGACAACAGTACATGTGAAAGAGATCTGGGAGTCTTAGTGGACCACAAACTGAACCTGAGTCAACAGTGTGATATGGCGGCTAAGAAGGCCAATGCAATTATGGGCTGCATCAATAGGAGTATTGTGTCTAGATCAAGAGAAGTAATACTACCACTGAATTCTGCATTGATCAGACCTCACTTGGAATACTGTGTCCAGTTTTGGGCTCCACAATTTAAGAAGGATGTTGACAAGTTGAAGCATGTCCAGAGGAGGGCAACCAGAATGATCAGAAGTCTGGAATCCATGCCTTATGAGGAGAGACTTAAGGAGTTGGGTTTGTTTAGTTTGGAGAAGAGAAGGTTCAGGGTAGACATTATAGCCATGTTTAAATATTTGAAGGGATGTCATGTTAATGAGGGAACTAGCTTGTTCTCGGTTGCTCCAGAGACTAGGACAGGGAGTAATGGATTTAAACTGACAGAAAAGCAATTCCACCTGAACATTAGGAAGAACTTAGGACGGTGAGGGCTGTTCGACGGTGGAATGTGCTGCCTCGGAGGGTGGTGGAGTCCCCGTCTTTGGAGGTCTTTAAGCAGAGGCTAGATGGCCATCTGTCAGGAGTGCTTTGATTGTGGGATTCTGCATGGCGGGGGGAGGGTTGGGATCACTGGGGATGTGGGGGGAGGTAGTTGTTAATTTCCTGCATTGTGCAGGGGGTTGGACTAGATGACCCTGGTGGTCCCTTACAACTCTATGATTCTATGAATGTTTGAAAAACACTGCTTTAGTCGTTCTGTCACAATAGATAACCAACTTAAATGTGCAGCCTTGTTATTAATTCAGAAAAAAAGTTTGAAGGTAATTTGTTATCCCTTTATACTATCACAGTGCGTGTACTTTCACCGTGTCCTTCTTTCTTCAATTTCCTCAAATGTATGTGGATTTTTTCTTTTCAAACTTTAATTATTTCCTCTGCCATCTGGGCACATTAGAGATATGGAAACCACTGAACACACGTTAGTAAAAAGTAAAAAAAAAACAACAACCAACAACCCTCTACCTCCTACTGCTGCTGTTCATGTAGAAATGTTACAATAGTTTTCAGTGGAATTTTGTGCAGAGTTCCTCCAGTAAGTCTGTTTAGCATTGCACTGTTTGTCACTTTCACGACTATCTGAGGGCCACATTCAGAATTCCTTAACTGTTGCTTCAACAATTCTTCAAGAAAGTGGGATTGTTTTCATGCATTAAAGGTAAAAGGTAAAGGTCCCCTGTGCAAGCACCAGGTCATTCCTGGCCCACGGGGTGACGTCACATCCCGACATTTTCTAGGCAGACTTTGTTTGCGGGGTGGTTTGCCAGTGCCTTCCCCAGTCATCTTCCCTTTACCCCCAGCAAGCTGGGTACTCATTTGACTGACCTCGGAAGGATGGAAGGCTGAGACAACCTTGAGCTGGTACCTGAAACCGACTTCTTTCGGGATCGAACTCAGGTCGTGAGCAGAGCTTGGACTGCAGTACTGCAGCTTACCACTCTGCACCACGGGGCTCCTCATACATTGCTTGATTAATTTTCTTGTCATGGAAAGGTCAATCATTTACTGAGAATTATGCAAACATGTAAAACACACATATTCTGGTCTCTTGGAAACACTGCCATTTGTTACCTCCTGACTGCTATTCTCCCTTTTTGTCAAACTAAAGTTCTCAAAAAATATTTAAATATCATTCCCCAATTACAACCCTAGTTGCAAAAATAAAACTGGGAGGTATTTTCCAAACACCTGTGAAACTCGTGAAATAACAGACATTCATTTCAACGAAAAGACATCTATTTGCAAGTTTTATCGTTAGCAAAAAAAAAAAAGTCCACTTTTCTGGGTGGTTCTTTCAAAATAATTACAGTGCCAAAGGACATGTGTGTATGTATATGGACACCTGCCCGTGTGTGTGTGTGTGTGTGTGTGTGTGTAAAATTCTCCAGATCCTTTGTCAGGCTTGCTGCAGAACCAATAAATGTAATACTGTCAGTTCTACCCACAGCTGTGATGCCCTAAAAGTAATCCTTACTTTAGCCACTGCAGTTCTTGGTAAGCTTATATAATTTGTAATAAAACATCTGACTCTCCTAAATTTCCTTCCTTTTTTGCCGTTGTGATTTATCTTGTATTGACCTTCTGGCTGCACAATGATAAAAAATAAGGGTGTTTTCTTTCTTGTATATAGGAAATGTGATTCATTCATTGTCTCTAATAGACCTTCAGGCCACCAGATAGCTGTACAATGTTTGGCAGCTGTAAGAAGAAACTACAACTAAACAAATACAGATAGATAGACAGGAAAGTCTTATAAATCAGGTGAAGATATTCCGCCACTACTTTATATAAGACATTAGTAGAGCTAGATTTGAAATATTGTGTACAGTTCTGGTCATTATTTTATCAGAAGGACGTTGTTGAAATTGAAAAGGTACAGTGGAGGGCAACCAAAATGATTCAGAATTTAGGAGCTTAAAACTACAAAGACAAATTATCCAAGTCTGGCCAATATGGTTGAAAGGTGTGGTCCTAATGTGTTGAGTGCCTGAGTGCTTCTCTTAAAGAACCAGCATCTCGAAGGTCACTTACTCAAACGGTCTCATAGTGGGAAGTACTATCAGTCCTGTTCTGCCCCACTGAACAGTAGGATTGCCAACCTCCAGGTGCTTTTGTTTTGGTTTTGCTAAACCTCCAGGTACTAGCTGGAGATCTCCTGCTATTACAGCTGATCTCCAGTCGATAGGGATCAGTTCACCTGGAGAAAATGGCCACTTTGGCAATTGGACTCTATGGCATTGAAGTCCCCTCCACAAACCCCACCCTCTTCAGGCTCCACCCCAAAAACCTCCCACCGGTAGCAAAGAGGGACCTGGCAACCCTACTGAACAGACCCAAGTAGGATTCTGAGTCGACCTTTTTTGGATTGCACTGTTAGTGTAAGGGGGGGATTAATCAGCATGATCAGCTGGGCACTCAGATCTCTGTGGATGAAAATAAGATAATTATCTGGAGATAATTTGTAATTCTGGGAGAACTCCAAGCCCCACCTTGAGGTTGGCAACCCTATCATAGAGTTGCTCAGGAAAACACAGCACCGAATGATCAAAAGCAAACCAATGATATAGCATCAAACATCTCACCCTTTCCTGTAGGCGTTTCCTAGGGCTGTCGATTCGGTTCATCCCGAACTGAAAAACCGCCGAATTTCCCCCGATTCGGTGGTTCCCAGTTTGGGACGAACCGAATTCAAAAAAAGGCGGGAAATGGGGGTGCCGAATTCCCCGACTTCGGAGTGTTCGGCAAATAAATCCATCAAATTCAGGGTTCGGCGCAACAGCATAACCGTCAGTTACTTACCACCCCCACCCCTTCTCCAGGCTCCTTTCCCGCGTGCCTTCACGTGGGTTCCCTGAAGGCGCACTGGGGGCCCTTTAAACAGATCTGTGCCTCCCAGCTGTTAGGCACAGATGTTTCCCCCCCGCGCGCGCCTTCACGGGGCTTCCCTGAAGGCGCACGGGGGCTCTTTAAACAGATCTGTGCCTCCCAGCTGTTAGGCGCAGATCTGTTTAAAGGGCCCCCCGCATGCCTTCAGGGAAGCCCCATGAAGGGCCGGGGGGGGGGGAAACAGATCTGTGCAGATCTGTTCAAAGAGCCCCCCCGAGCACCTTCACGGGGCTTCCCTGAAGGCGCGCGGGGGGCTTTTTCCCCCCTGAATTTTCCCCCGAACTCCGGATCTCGCACCAAATTTCGTGGATCCGAAGCGGGGGAGTTCGGACTTTGGCACATCCCGAATTTAAAAGGGCCGAATTTTGCCGAAGCCAAACTTTACCAAAAAAAATTTTCAGCATCCCTAGCATTTCCCTGTAGGACTCCAGGCTAGTTCTTCAGGATGTTCGCCATAAGACCATGGTCTGAAGCACTGCAAATGATTCAACTGCTAATGCCAAAGAGTTCTGAGAAAGACCTGGTTGGAGAACAGCCCTGGGCAACAGTGCAAAGCTGTTCTTAGGAATATGGAGGGAAACGTGGACATAACAATAATAATAAATAAGGCACTGATCACTGGGAAAGTTTAACTCTGAAGAATGAACAAAAGCTGATTAAAAATTATGCAAAACATCTACCAATCCATTTGCTATTTATGAACAAAATACTTCATGGATCATACTGCCAGCTGTTCTTGTCTTGCAAAGGTGGCTGGCAATTGCCTTCCAAAAGAAAATGGAGTGTCTCCATAGATAGGGTTGCCAACCTCCAGGTACTAGCTGGAGATCTCCTGTTATTACAACTGATCTCCAGCCAATAGAGATCAGTTCACCTGGAGAAAATGGCTGCTTTGGCAATTGGTACTCTATGGCATTGAAGTCTCACCCCTCCCCAAACTCCGCCCTCCTCAGGCTCTGCCCCAAAAACCTCTCACCGGTGGCGAAGAGGGACCTGGCAACTCTACCAGTAGAGCTATACACCAGGGCATGGTATGAACCTGCTTTGAAATAAGCATTCACTTCAGCCATTTTGCTTCCAGGTTTGCTTGCTTGTTTTCTACACTGTAGTTTCCCCAAACACATACACTTATTCTCAGTGATCAGTTTCCTTCCCAATTTGAGGGCAAAACATAAAATATTGGTTCCAATCATAACAGAAATGCTGCATTTAGCATGCATTCTACTCACACCTTGTCCTTGTGGAGTACAGTTATTTGTCTCTGTCCTCTAAGGAAGAGCATGGTATGATGAGCAAAATCTGGTGTAATAAAGAAGGATGATGTACAAACCCCACAGAAAGAATACTACTTTATTCCCTAAATGAAATGTATTTGGATGTGTTAAATATCTTATTTTATGCACTTCAAGAATAATGTTACAGGGGGAAAAGGAAGGCATACGTGCTTCTGTGTCCACCAAACCGCAAATAGTACAAATATGGTAAAACCTTCTCATATGAATTATTGATAAAGGATTAAAACTGTTAAAAGCATGTATTTCTTTTTCCCAGGGACCAAGGGCATTTTGTCTAATAGCCTTCCCATGTGATAAGCAGGGTGAATCCCTTGGTTGAAAATTTCAGAATGGGTTTTTAAAACAAAAAAACAAAACAAAAAAATAGGCAAATGTTAATGTCTCTTTCATTACTAGGAGGAATCGAGGGGGGAAGTACATTTAATACCACCTACAATAGAGTTCATTTTTGACATGGATTCAATGTCCCCTCCAAATATCATCAGCACTAGGTGCAAACCCATCAGCAGAATATTTTTTTTTTCAAATGGTTGGTTGGGGAACCAGCTTTTGACAGGAGAAATACAGCAGCGAAATGAATGCCACTGGATATTCTGCTGAGAAGAATTTGCCTAATATGAAATAAATCAATAATTAATTTGTTTCAACCATTTCCCTCAAAATCCAGATTTATTTCATGGATTGAGCAGCTCTGTAGCTAAGACTGGGCTTCGAAGCCTCTTACACCACAGAAAGTGACTAATGCCCACGTTCTCTGGAATCCAGAAAGGAGTTTAGCATCCCTGTCAAGGGAGTTTAGTCTCTAAAAAGAAGTCATTGGATTTCATACTTATGAAGTGCACCACCTCAGGCATTACATAAAAAGCCCAAAGAAAGATGTAACAGCAAAGCAAGGCTTCTTTCTTTCACATGCACAACTTTCATATTGTTTGTAGTGGGAATAAAACTGCATCATGGCCCAATCTGGCCAACAGGCTCCTACCAGTTGACTTTTACCAAAGTGAAAGCAAATAAAGATGACATTTTCAATAATGTTATCAGAATTAAATATAAATTAATACAGATGAGAAAAAGAGAAACTCCGATGCACCATGCCAAAGTAAATTTCCCTAGATGCAAAAGGATAACAGGACAGGTATGATTTGGTTAACTATGACCACAGTTTTATTAATGGATGGCATTATGAATCCGTGTTTAACTGTTATCTCACATTCTTGTCTATGTGGATGAAGGCAACCTCCCAGCTGTCAGAAGAAATAAAGTCTACAGATATTTGCTCTTATTGTTCACTTGCATAAGGTGTCCCGGAGGGCCATAGCAATCCCATCCAAACCAAGATGTCATAAGAGATCTTTAAGCATCTTACCCATCTTCTGATCAGCTATGCCAAAGGCAGATAAGTTACCTGAAAATAGTTTCAGAGGGTAGACGTGTTGGTCTGAAGTAAAACAGCTAGATTCAAGTCCGTTAGCACCCGAGAGACCAACTAGATTTTGGGGGGTATACACTTTCGAGAGTCAAAGCTCCCTTCATCAGATACAAGTTACAATGGGAGTATAGGTACAATGGGCATAGAAATTATCTTGGTTAGAGCAGAGGGGAAATGCTTCAGGGCAGAAAATTAGCATCTGTAGTAACCTGGAGCATCCTGAGGCAGTTTCATCTCTAAGGTTGTTTATGAATGGGTACTTTCTCTCACGTTCACAAACACACACACACGGTCTGTCTCGGTTGTTCTTTGGAGTTATGCATGAGTTTTCCACCCATTAGAGATGACCTCATGGCCAGCCTTCACAAATCCTGGACCTTCCCATTCCTCTGTTAACCCGATTCTTCCCTCTCCCGAGCTCAGCCTGCTTGAAATCCCCATGCATAAGGCAAAGCACAGGACACCCAAGCTTGGTTTCGATCACAGAAAGCATGCAGCCAATTACAAAGCAATAAAGAGGCGGGGATTCAAATGCTTTCTGCTTCCTCGGAGTTTTCTGAGCAGAAGAAAGGCTTTTTAAAACAGAGGCTTGGATTCCCCCCCCCTCACTTTCAGATTGCTCCATTTTTTATGCAGCAATTGGGTTTTTTTTCGGGGGGAGAGATTTTCTCTCACAGTAAGCTCTACAAAGTAACCAATTACAAAGCAGCATTTAAAGGGGCAGGGACTTGATTTGAGCTTGGAGACTGCTGTTGTATAGATTCCCAACAGGAAAGTGTGGGTCCAGGGAGCAACGAACCTCAGCATAAATAACCTAAGCTGCCTCAAGCAACTACTAAAGTACTGTGACAACCCACTTTATCTTTACAAGGGCTGCTGAGTTATTCTGCTCCCCCCAATGGTTCTGACCACCTCTGCATAATGCTGCCACTTCAGTTGTGACTTAATCAGTCAAATGAATTCCAGCCCCTAACTTGTCTTATGAGCCCCATAGTGCAGAGTGTTAAGCTGCAGTACTGCAGTCAAAAGCTCTGCTCATGACTTGAGTTCGATCCCGACGGAAGTTGGTTTCAGATAGCTGGCTCAAGGTTGACTCAGCCTTCCATCCTTCCGAGGTTGGTGAAATGAGTACCCAGCTTGCTGTGGGTAAAGGGAAGGTGACTGGGGAAGGCACTGGCAAACCACCCCGCAAACAAAGTCTGCCTAGGCAATGTCGGGGTGTGACGTCACCCCATGGGTCAGGAATGACCCGGTGCTTGCACAGGGGACCTTTACCTTAACTTGTCTTAGGCCACCTGCAGGTGTCCTCTGAGGAAGGCAAGGCAGAGTGAGAGCTCTATGAGCCATATGGAAACTAAGGCAGGCCCAAAGCACTCTCTAAGCCCATATCACTAAGTCAAGAGAAGGGAGAAGGTGCCTAGCAATTGTGCTGGGTCAGGGAAGGGTGAGGTTGATAGAGACTTGGATGATATTCTGCCACAGCATGTCTGCGTGGGAATCCCACCCATCTGCACTGCTGATAGGCACACCAATGTGTGTCTTATTCAAATGGACACTTAAGGAATGAAGAAGCTCCCGATACCATTCAGGGTGAAGAGCAATGGACTCTAATCTGGAGAACCAGGTTGGATTCCCCACTCCTCCACATGAAGCATGCTGGATGACCCTGGGCTAGTCACAGTTCTCTCTGAACTCTCTCAGTCCCACCTACCTCACAAGGTGCCTGTTATGGGAAGATGAAGGGAAGGTGATTGTAAGCCGGTTTGAGACTCCTGAAAAGGTAGAGAAAATTGAGGTATAAAAACCAGCTTCTTCTTTTCCTAATGACATGGGGTGTAAAAGCCGGCCCCGCTTCAATTTGTGAACAGTAAGGGCAATTACTTGAAGGAAAGGGAACTGGACCATTACCAGCTCAACTGGGCCGATGAATTCCTAACTTTGATCGTAGTAGCTGGGACATAATGTGATCGGGAATGTACATTTGGAGGAGGCAAGTCCCTATACACAGTCTGGCCAATTAGTTATGCATAATTATGCATGGCATGAACTAGGTAAAAGGTAAAGTTCCCCTGTGCAAGCGCCGGGACATTCCTGACCCATGGGGTGATGTCACACCCCGACGTTGCCTAGGCAGACTTTGTTTGCAGGGTGGTTTACCAGTGCCTTCCCCAGTAATCTTCCCTTTACCCCCAGCAAGCTGGGTACTCATTTTACCAACCTCGGAAGGATGGAAGGCTGAGCCAACCTTCAGCCGGCTACCTGAAACTAACTTCTGTCAGGATCGAACTCAGGTCGTGAGCAGAGCTTGTACTGTAGTACTGCAGCTTACCACTCTGCGCCATGGGGTTCCTGATGGCATGAACTAGATGAGAGCAAAAGAAAAATGCCATGTAATACTGATAGGTAGCGCAATTGCCTGCAATACCTTCCCCTCCCCATTTAAAGTAAGAGTAATGGTATGGCTTTGTTTTATCTGTTCTAGGGGCGCTGGAAATTTTCCATTGAGCATGTTCAATGTGTTTGAATGTGACAATTAGATGTAAACCAACGGCTTGCTGTTTTTAGTTAGCATTGAATTATTCAAACACCTGATGAACAGGATTGCACTGGGGGGGGTTTCCCCCCCCCCAAAAAAAAGAAAATTTGTATATGCAAAGCATTGCTAGGGTTGCCAGCTCCTAGTTTGGAAGTACTTTGAGATTTGGGGGGGGGAGCCTGAGATCGGTGGGGTTTGGAGAGGGGAGGGACTTCAGTGCCATAGAGTCCAATTGCCAAAGCGGCCATGTTCTCCAGGGGAACTGATCTCTGTCGCCTGGAGATCAGTTGTAATAGCAGGAGATCTCGAGCCACTAACTGGAGGTTGGCCACCTTAAGTATTGCTGATCCAAACAGACTAGCAGCCATTAACTAAGGACTACTTAGATGAACACTAGGGATGTTCAAACACCACCCACTAGCTTGGCTTGTGTCCTGTTTGCCAGTTGCAAACAGAGTCCTGATTTTTTGATGGCTGGTTCAAAAGTCTGTCAATTTGTTTGTGGGTGTTCAGCAGGTTTTTCACTGTAACCCTTACTAACCATGCAGTACAGCGCAATTGGCTTTTTGCATTTTCACATTCTCACACAACCTGATTAAGTTCTGCTCCCCCCACCCCTTATCCTTGCTGCATAACCCCTCCACTCAGCAGGCAGTTGTTTAAATAGACAACTATACCACTCACAAATCATATATATCAGACATCAGTAAATGCCATGTTTCAATAAAACCCTACCCTTTTGTGTTTGCCTAAGTAGCCCTTAGTGACACTAATGACCACTGATTGGTTAATAGGCAACATCTTTGCACATGCACAGTTTGGGGGAAATACAAGGCAAACCAGTCCAGCAGGTGCTCACGACTGCTCAGCATGAACTGAACAGAATGAGTGATCAGCTCACATCTCATCGCCACCTTCGAACATGGTAAATATGACTGACATATAATCTGGGACTGATTTAATATCTGTGGCTCCATCCATACAGCAAACCACCATTGTCCTTGCATTATTTGCCTATGGGGCCATTGGATGGCTTTTGGGGTTTTTTAATTGGTGATTGCTATTATGCTATTGTGAACTAGTGTTCTAATGATCTAATGTCACAATCTCTGAAGTCCCAGCTTTTTTTTTTTTTTTAAAGCAAGTCTCAAGATTTTTTCTTGGCACCGTTACAGGGAGAAATGTACTGACTGCATCTTTCCCTTTATAACCTGGCAATGAAATCTGAATTGCTGTGCTGCCAAACTGCTGTACAGTTGCCACAGTGCATAACGCTAGAAAACACAATGGCCTTTTATGCATGGTTGTTTCCCTCGCGGTCACCCCTTTGACGACTTCGGGTCTTTTTTTTTTATTATGCACGCCGTTTCCGAATGTCAGAGGTCGCCTCGCTCTCCCCCTGCATTTCCCCGTGCTTTGCCCGCATTTTCAGGGACCGCTTTTATCTCTAATTTGAAAATGCGGGCAAAACACAGGGAAACACAGGGGGAGAGCAAGGTGACCTCTGACGGTCGGAAACGGCACGGATAATCAAAACAAAGTCCCAAGTTGTCGGAGGGGTGACCATGAGGGAAACAGCCATTCATAAAAGGCCAATAAGAAAAAAAATACTGCTGTTCAGTTTCTGCCTTACAAATTCCAGCTATTTAATTCAGATTAGAGTTTCTGAACTCATCAAAGAATCTGTAATAATGCATCAGTGTGGACACCCTGCCCCTTGAACTGAAGTCATGAAATTTGGTCGGGTTCATCCAACAGTTACACATCTGTGGAGGGGGTGAGGGGGATTAGTCTACCTTTTACATGACATTGTTCTTAGTGATTCAGTCAGGATTCCTGCAAATTTCTTGACCTGCATTACAGTGTAGTGTAGTAATTAGAGTGTAGGATCAAAATCTGGGAGGCCCAGGTATGAATCCCCACTCTGCCATGAAGCATCTTGGGTGATCCAGGGACAATAATTTTCTCTCGGCCTCACCTACCTCACAGGGTTGTTTTGAAGATAAAACGGCACACATGACAATATAAACCACGTTGAACTCCTTGGAGGCAGGGATTAAAACATACTACCTAAATAACCGCATGCTTTCTGATAACAACTTCTTCGACGCCCAAAGTGGATGCTTCTTAGACTGGGCCTAATTTAATAGTTTGAAAACATTTCCAATCCAACCTGTTTTGCAAAAAAAAAAAAAACAAAAAAAAAGTTGCTTTGTTGTTTTAAAGTCATTTCAAAAGCCTAAAAGAAAAGGGCTAATTTTATAGCATGTTTTTTTCATTCAAAGCCACCTGACAAAATGGAGAAAAGTGGGCCCCTCCCAAGGGAGTCCCGCTTGTCTGTGATGCAGATAGCCTGCAGCTAACATGCAAGTAGGACAGAAGCAGAACTCGAAAATACTCAACCATACAGGCTGAACCCTCTGAAAGACAAAGAAGAATGTCTGTTTGGTATGCAAAAACAGACTCCTCCTCTCTAACTGTTCCAGCAGGCTTTCTCCCATATGCGAGGGCGAAACGACAACTTTTACACGGGCAGCTCGGGAGAAGAAAATAAGCAGGGAAAGTACAGCGCTAACAATGTCATTAATATGTATTCATGGAAACTGAGTGACCTTAAGCACTGACATTTCAAATACCACCCCAAAGTGATACATTTATGTTACAGAGCATTATTTTATATCGCTGTTTTAACTCTTTGTGCAACTCTCCGGGAGACAGGAAGTGGTAGGGCGGTTTGTTTTGAAAAGCTCGGCTCCTCCGCAGGCTCTGCTTTCCCACACAACGAACAACAGCTGCTGCCCCCAACTGTATCACCTGAGCAATCCCTTAAAGGAAAGCGATATAAAACTAAAACTAAAAAACCTTGACACAAAATGTGGGCAGAATTTCTTTTCCGGTGACGATCTAATAAAGCTCTTAAGTCTGAATATGTTTTTTAAAATTGCCCTTTTCACAGCTGATAAAATACAAATTAATCCTTAGAGGGTTGAATGTGTGCCTATTTATTACTTTCAAGTGGGGAAGTAATGCGGCAATTAATATAGTCTGTTCCTCCATATGTGTTGTTCTGTAGCTCTCTTTTGAAATGATGTAGGTATACAGTACTACTACTTCCTAGTTGTACCAGTTCCAGAGAGCTTCACATACAATTAAGTTGTGCATGAGTACTCATTTTTACAAAGGTCTCCTCTAGATCTGCCTACACTGATCACCTGTAGCGAGTAAGGGAGTATGATAGAAATCAGTTTCTAACCCAAAGCCTCCAAACAGGCATTGACTCTGTCAGAGCTGATGGTAGCATCCATCTGCTTAGCAGGGTACAGGAAGCTTGCACGTTCCTCACTAGGGTTGCCGGCTCCAGGTTGGGAAATACCTGGAGATTTTGGGGGTGGAGCCTGAGGAGGGCAGGGTTTGGAGAGGGGAGGGACTTCAATGTCATAGTGTCCAATTGCCAAAGTGGCCATTTTCTCCAGGGGAACTGATCTCTGTTGGCTAGGCATCAGTTGTAATAGTGAGAGGTCTCCAGCTACCACCTGGAGGTTGGCATCCCTGTTCCCCACCCAGCTGCTGAACTCACAGGTTTCCCCCCTGCCTATCACTTGTTGTGAACACAGCATTGCTTCTAACAAGTTTGACCTTGTCCTTGCAAAGGGTAGTTTTGTTTTCCTAAAATGCCTGGCCTTCATCCACTGATATGAATGTCCAGGATTGCATTGGGCTTGCATTCCTGTTCACACCTTCCTGTTATTTTAGGGTTGCCAGGTCCCTCTTTGCCAATGGTGGGAGGTTTTTGGGGTGGAGCTTGAAGAGGGCAGGGCTTGGGGAGGAGAGGGACTACAATGCCATAGAGTCCAATTGCCAAAGCGGCCATTTTCTCCAGGTGAACTGATCTCTATCAGCTGGAGATCAGTTGTAATAGCAGATCTCCAGCTAGTACCTGGAGGATGGCAACCATATGATGTTTGGACAATGCCAGAATTTCTCTATTGTTCCACAGTTCTGTTTTATTATTTGATAATAAGCATCCAGACTCCAATCAAAATGATATGCAAATAACAGTGTCTTAAAGAGGCACATTGTTATCTATATCTAACTCTTAACAGTGCATTCCTCACCTTTCAGTGGCCGGGGACAGCGTGGCTGAGGCACCACAGAGGCACCTCCAAAGCCATTTCACGGCCGCCGAAAGATTTTAAAAAGCCTTTTGCCGGCTTTTTTTTTGTAAAAATGGGGCTTTTTGCCTCCTAGAGAATAGCGAGGCTGTGCCTGCAAAATAGCAGGAACAGCACCGCCATTCTCAGCATCGGTGTCCAGGGCCAAAAGGGAACAGGGAGCTGCCTACAGGCAGTTCCACTCCCCCCCCAGGAATGCCCCCTGGGATGCCCCCCGGAATGGCGGTGTGGGCCTTTACGCAGGTGGGATGCCGGCGGAAGGCCAAGTTGGCGTCCTGGGTTGGTACTGCCATGGCAGCACCAGGAGACCAGCATCCAGGCCTCCCCGCTAGTGTTGGGGCCACTTACGGCGGCATAAGTAGCCTGGACGGTGGCGCAGGGGATTCCAACGCCAGCGCAGACCCTTCCTGGCCTCCTGAGGCCTCCTGAGGACTTTTGTCCTCAGAAGTCAGGAATGAACTGTGTGTTTACACCCATCATTTTTTTTAAGAGCAAGAAAAGAGCATGGCTTCCTAACCAGAAATGTACAACCTATAATGTAAATTTCATCACGCTTCCAAATTCTCTCCTACAGTAATAACATTCATATCTGACACAGCAAAGGTGTAAAGGAGAGTCAAACACACACACACACATTAGTTGACATAAACCTATAAAAATACTTAAATTCAATGGGTTTAGACTGCAGTAACTCTGCATAGGATTGCACTGCAACATTGCAGTCCTAGACAGAGTTACAGCCTTCTAAGCCCATTGACTCCAATTGGTTTAGAAGAGTGCAACTGTTTACGATTTCACTGTGAGTCAAATAATGGGTTATTGTGATCAATTAAAATCTTTTGAGCAGTTAAAAAAGTGGCCCTGATTAATCTGACACTATATATACCAATCCACAGGTGGGGAACTTGCCTTCTCTCACACTCAGGAAAGAGTATTCTGAAATTTGCTTGATATGTGCATTTTGAAAAGACAAATGTTTTTATCTATGCTTTTATTCATATGGAAATATATGCAGAATTAATCTATCGATTAACCAATTGAAATTCATATGATGATGATTTCTTTACTTTTAATAGCTTCCCTAGAACAATGTGAGCATTTAAAATTAGTTTTAAATCTTTCACCTACCACAGAATAATTGGCCTAGCTCATTTCTGTAAGGCTTCCCCACCCAACTTATTTTCCCCTTCCCCCCCCCCCCACACACACACATTTTAAACATTAACTCTTTGGAACCAGATGTTTTCCCAATTCCTAGCCAAATGAGCTCATACAAGCAGGGAAGAAAATATGCTTCTGTCTTCCAACGAACTAAGAGTTGTCCTCTTAGAAATATAGGATTTTGTTCGCGGATAAAATAGCTTTTTTCCCCTAACCTCCTTCAGTTCATGTATATTTATATTTTCCATTTATTTAGCATATATTTAGCTAGGTCAGATTATATTTTCCCCACACCAGCTAACTTTGAAGTGTGGATAAAAGTGACTGATGACACATTTTAATGCAGCAATATGCAGTAATATTGTGTGTGAGGGTGTTGTGTGTTTGTGCATGCACATGTGCACAAACACACATACACGCAAGCTTTCAGGCTGATGGTGATTTCTGCGCTGTCTTGAATTTGTTTTGTTTTTCCAGTGGAACTTTGAGAAATGAAAAATGATTCAGTTTTTATCATTAAATAATGAACATACCCAATTACCATAAACCTTGGTCTTTAGGCAGATGGTAATGAGTAAGGTTCTCTTAAAAAAAATAATCCTATTATTTCGAGGCTAGAATGTCTGTTTGATATCCTGCCTTTGTTTCCTGATCGGCGATGCCTATATAATTTCCTGTAATGCCCGTGGTTTATTTACAGCTGGGGCCGCTGTATTTACTTTGGGTAAAAGAACACCTCAGTGGGAGTTAAGGATAGCAGCCAGTTGTGCACTCAGGGTATTACGCTTCCCCTCCTGTCCCATTTCAGCCCATGGAGCTCTTTTGACAGACAGCATGAAAAAAAATCTGCATAAGGAAAAGTTAACTGACAGCTGGGGTCAAACTCTCTCTGTTTAATGACACTGCCAGTTACACATTTTGAATTGTTTAAATATGAGTCTACAGCTTCAACAATCATCATCTCACTGGTTCCACTTTTCATACCCAACAGCCAGGAAACTGACACGTAATTACACACTTACTGATGGTATCGCCGGTGCCGATAATTAAAACTGCCACGGGAGGATTGCTATTGCTAGTCTACAGCTGGGATGTTGTCAAGAGGTAGAAACTCCAGCAGCTTTTAACACTATCTTCTTACAGGTGGACCATGGGCGCCAGCGTTGGAGTAATAGAAAGGCCTCAGCACATCATTCACAATGTCTCACACAAATGAAGAAAATCTATTAACAATCCAATAAGTGAAATACAAACACAATGACCTAAGGGTTAAACTGTCTGGGTGGACTTAGAACTCCGATCTATTACGTATTGTTCTTTTTTTCACCCCCTTCTCTTCCTGTATGTATTTACAGAAGAGAGCACAGTATGGAAGGATCATAGACGAACGATGCTAAGCTAGCGCCTGATTTAAAGCATCACTTTTACTTGGAAAGGACGAAAGACACAGAAGTGGCTTCGTCTCTTGAAAGTATGAAAAAGCAGCAAATATCGATATTTAGTAGTAAAAGATGTTTGGGTCAAAAGAGAGTGTACGTTTCATATGTGGTTAAGAGGAGGGATTTGCCTTCACTTGATACAGCTGCCGAACATTAGGGCAGAATGGACAGATGCAGCAAAGGCATGCTTGATCAAGACCCCCAAACCCTGTCCAGAGCTTGGAATTTAATTGTCTTGCAGTGCAATAGTGAACAGAGATACATCCTTCTAAGTTCATCCAAGTCAAGGGTGTAATTCTGCTTATGTTGTTGTTGTTGTTATTGATGATGATGATGATGATTTTCATTCTTTTTTTTCTTTTTAAAAACTTGGTTTGGTTTCATTGAATTAGTTATTTGAGCTATTTGTTTTAATTATTCAGTTCTGTTGCATTTTCATTGTTTTCAATGGGAAACATTTTATCAAGTGTAACCCCCCCCCCTCAATCTAACAGGGAGGGCATTCTCAGGGACTGTAGCCCTCACACAAGTAATCCTTCGGCACCCACAGTCTTGCCTTTAAATTTTTAAATTGTCAATAGAATATATAATACAATAAATTATTGATATTAACTGAAATGCTGCTTGGAACAATGACTGAAATGACATTGCTTTTTCAGATCTTGTGGCCGATTAGACTATGTCTCAGAAGTCATTGCCTCATTGGCACCAGGAATGTTTTTTTGAATAGTTTTAGGACCTCAAGATGGACGCAGGCCCTAAGAAATGGTAAGCAAGTTTAAGATATCATCAGAGCGATTGGGGTACCCTTAGGAAGGGCCAGAATATGTCTCAAGAATGAATTGTTTCTGTATTGACAATATTGTCCTCTTTTCAACCCCAGACCTCCGCTCTATATAGATGAGAAATGACCTTGTTTTTAAATAATTTTATGGCCAGGTCTATGAGGTGACTTCCCCTAGTATAATAAAACCTCAGGTAGAGCCCACAATTCTTGTTGCAGAGGACTTTATAGATGCCAGATGGTAATTCCAGTTTGTGTGTGTGTTAAGTGCCGTCAAGTCGCTTCCGACTCATGGCGACGCTATGAATTAAAGGCCTCCAAAATGCCCTATCTTTGATAGCCTTGCTCAGATCTTGCAAATTGAAGGCTGTGGCTTCCTTTATTGAGTCAATCCATCTCTTGTTGGGTCTTCCTCTTTTCTGCTGCACTTTTCCTAGCATGACTGTCTTTTCCAGTGACTCTTCTCGTCTCATGACGTGACCAAAATACGATAGCCTCAGTTTAGTCATTTTAGCTTCTAGGATCAGTTCAGGTTAGGTTAAATTCCAGTTTAGGTTCTCTCTAAACATTAGGTCAAGATATCTAAAGGAGCTACTCTGCTGGATTTGATTTCCGAGTATACTCCATAGGGAGGTGGCACCAGGAATATGAAGAGAGGAGAAAGGCAATGGACCCAAAACTGTGAAAAGAGAAGCTTTGAGTAAAAATGCAGCAAGGCATGCTAGAGGTGATACAAAAGAAGCACAAGCAGGCACTGTTGTTCACACCAAATGCAGGAGAAACCATGTGCACACATGTCCCATTAGTGAATACCATACTGGTAAAACAGAAGCATGGCTGCGCAGCGCACAGTACATGATTTCCATTTCATGAAATGTTACTGATTTTGTACTCTTCGTAACTCATCCAGAAAAAAAATTGAGGTTTTTCAGTGTTGTACTATTGCATTTGACGTGGCTATTAAAAACAAGAAGTGCTTGATATTTTTGTTTACCTTTGACTCTAAGACTACATTCCCTTGACCAACCATAATTCGGGGCTTTTTACATGATTGCTTGAACTTGTGGCACATGGCCCCATGACTGAATGAGTCATGACTACTGGCGCCACTTACTGAAGTCAGCAAGGACCAGCTTTCTCACACTTGACTGAACCTATGGCTTTTTGAGCAGTTGAGATTAAATGTCAGAGTCCAATCCATGCTACACCCACGTGTTGTTGGTTTTCCTACAAATAAACAGATTTCTTCGGCTCTTTACTTTATTGTTCCAGATTTTTGTCTTCATACTGCATTCTACTCCATCCTAATTCTGGTTTAACATGCTGAATTTTCACAATTAATTTGGGATCAGATCATGAGCAGTCCGTTACAACTTTCCATCACTCCCATTCATTTGTTCATTCAGTTCTCCCCCCCCCCATTGCCATCACTCATTCATCACTGATGTATATTTGTGCATGCTGAAAAAGGAACCTTGGTGTGACTGGTCATATGATAGCATCAGCAAGGTTCTTTTTCTGGGGTGTTTTACCAATGGACTACACAGATTTTTTTTTTTTTTTGCAGTGCATTTTTAAAAATGTGTGTGCATATTAGTTGTGCAAAGAAAGTGAGATGCTTAGGGACTGAAGGGGTTGAAATCTGTGACAAACTGTTCATGTGCAACATTCAGTACAAATGCAGATTTTAAAAAAAGAACAATGAAGAACACCTAGTGCACCAGTTTCACTTTGGAGCACCATTAAGTACTTCTAAAGTGCAGGGAGAAATTCAGATGAGGCCAATTTTAGAAGCATTCCACACAGCCCATAACAGGGGGCTAAAATTTACCACATGCTGCTAAATTAGTGTGGCTGCACAGGTTCAAAGTGCTGCATAAAATAGGCCTTTTGCCATCATTAAGTGCAGAAGAGAGTTGAACACAGGAATTTTTTTTTTTTTTTGGTTTTTTGCTATGTTTTGTTTTACAAAAAGGAAAAATGATGTCGCGTATAAAGTGCAAATCACAAACAAGCAGATTCCACACAATCACAAAAACCTAAATGGAGTGGAATAATTACCATGCTGGATTTCAAAGGAAACCAAGAGAAGATTCAAAATAATTCTATGAGTACTTTGTACTTTTCATTAGGTATCTGGGCTAGAAAAGTTAACAGTCATATTTTGAACGTCTCCCCAAATGTTTGTTTGGAGTAGATATACTTTAGTTCACTAACAGTGCATTCCCGAGATTTGGCGTACAGGAACGGCAAGGAGAAGGCGCAGGTGAGCAGCCACCTAAAGCCGTTCGCCGTACGCCAAAAAAAAAAAAAAAAGCCTTTTTGTGGCTTTTTTTGTTTGTTAAACAGGGCTTTTTGCCCCATATTGAACAGCGAGGCTGTGCCTGCTAAAAAGCAGGCGCAGCAACGCTGTTCTCAGCGCCGGCATAATGGGGTGAAAGGGGAGAGGAAGCTGCCTACCGGCGGCTCCTCTCCCCAGCCCGCCCCAGGAACACCCCGGAAATGCCCCCCCCCCCCCCGCAGATGTTACTAGTCTCTGCTGTGGTCTGCGCCCCGGGGAAACTGTGCAGGCAGAGGAGCGCCGCGCAGCTCTGCGGCGCTCAGCTGCCGAAGGAACTGCCCTCGACACAAGTGTAAGTGCATGTTGTGCCATGATTAGACGCACTTACGCTGTTTAGACGTGGCCTCGCCACCTCCTGAGGGGATTCGCCCCCCCCTCGGGAATGCACGGTAAAAGTGTATATTATCAAATTACATTTTTTTTAAAAACCTTTAATAGCAATACAAATTTGGATGATAAAACTCAAAACGTATGCATTGAGAAAGAAATTGATGAGAAAGTGTATAGCTCTGAAAAGCTATAAATGAAATGCAGGTAGAATGACAGCTGTAAGTCCAGTTGAAAAGCTGCAAAAACAGACAAAATCCCCTGCTTGATTATTAAAAAGCAAAGGTATTACAATGCATATTGTTCACAAAGAAGATAATTCACAGTGGGTAGCCGTGTTAGTCTGTCTGCAGAAGTAGAAAAGAGCAAGAGTCCAGTAGCACCTTAAAGACTAACAAAAATATTTTCTGGCAGGGTATGAGCTTTCGTGAGCTGTGGCTCACGAAAGCTCATACCCTGCCAGAAAATATTTTTGTTAGTCTTTAAGGTGCTACTGGACTCTTGCTCTTTTCTACTGTTCACAAAGAAGTATTTTTTCAGACAGTATATTGAGAATGCTTGGACATCTGCTGGTTCAGTTCATGTTCTGTTCATAGTTGTAAATAGGGAACTGTTTTTTCATAGATCGTTCAGGTGTTCCCCAACAGTTTGGGTCTGCTAGCCAAGTTACCTTTTTACAGATTCAAACAGTACAGTATGGTGCATTGAAAACTGGCATGTTTTATGCATCCATGTTCTGACACAGCCCAATGCAAGTTCAGCCCCACCTACCTCACAGGGTGTCTGTTGTGGGGAGGGGAGGGGAAGTGATGGTGATTGTAAGCCAGTTTGATTCTTCCTTAAGTGGTACAGAAAGTCGGCATATAAAAGCCAACTTTTCTTCTTCTTCTTCCCCCCAGCAGATCTTTTATTACTGCATGCTGTTTAGCAGCCAATTGTATAAATAGTAGTGAGCTCACCAGTCAGCCAGCCAGTGATTCTTACTGTTTGATGTTTATGTCCCTGTTGTTGAAGTTATTTTGCACATGCACATTTTTGCCCACTCTTATGGGAGGCATAGTTCCCCTCCCACATAATTTAATTACCTGTTCTGAACAGTCATTACCCTGGGGGGAGAATAGGGTTGCCAACTTCCAGGTACTAGCTGGAGATCTCCTGCTATTACAACTGATCTCCAGCTGATAGAGATCAGTTCACATGGAGAAAATGGCCACTTTGGCAATTGGAGTCTATGGCATTGAAGTCCCTCCCCTCCCCAAACCCCGCCCTCTTCAGGCTCCGCCCCAAAAAACACCCGCTGGTGGCGGAGAGGGACCTGGCAACTGTAGCCGGATAAGATGTTGACAAGCACCATGGAACCCAAAGGCACCACATTTGGGACCCCTGCAATACCTAATGCAACCTTCTCTCTGCTGGTCATCTGTATTTTGCCTTAGTTAATATCTTCATTGCAATTGGGGAGGGTGGTTACAAAATAGTTATGGAACATTTCTTACCACTCTACAAAATGCCTGTTTTCCCTGTTGGATTGAGCTGAATGGCGAGAGAAATGTATTTGTATGTGGCTATAGGCCGTCACAAAACATCATCCACAAAGTAATACAATATTTAAAAAAGACATGTACAAGAAAATAAAATCTAGTAGGGTTAACATGTATACGAAGCACCAAAAACAACATATGAGCTGAATGGTAACACAACTCCAAGGACCTTGAGCCAGTGTGATGCAAGCAGGTGCCGGGTAAACTTCCTCCCACAGCTGTGCCAGTGCTGTCCATTCCAACTGGCATGGCTCCTGCCACTCCACTCTTGGCCCACGTTTGATTAGAAACAAGTATCTGTGCCAAGGTATGTAGGGTGGCCCTCATGATACATACAAACGGTGGCTAGCATGGGATTACCAAATCAATTTTCACTTGTGAATTCAACCATTATTTGAACTTAGGTCTCTGGGGGTGACAGGCCAATGCACTAACACAGTGGGCTCCTTCAACTCTGGCATCTTTTGATAATGATATTGTACATGTCACATAAGCTGTTGGCACTCAAAGACAAGGGAAGAGATTCACAGCCAAGGCATTCATTAGAAGCCAATTTGATTGGAAATACAGCGTTGTGTTAAAGCAAGCGCAACCAGCGCCACCGGTGACACATTCAGAACCATTCATAGATTTATTTCCCTTTCTACAGCTTTCAGTGCGCTTATGGCAGCCCTTGTGAGTCTTCCTCTGAAACTGTTGGTGGGCATCCATTTTACATGTGCGGGTGTCTCAGATTGGCATTATTCATTTGAAAATTACCATGAATGCAATCTTTTTATGCCAATACAGATACTTATCTAAATGAGATTATTAAAAAAAAATACCTACTGACGTTTGTACCTGTAAAACACAAGGGCAAAAATGCCTTACTGTATAGTTTTGCACTCTGCTCACTATGTGTGAAGTGCATGCACTGCTGATTTCACTGGGGCTTGAGTGTATCTCTTCACTTAAATGCATGGGGTTATGCAATGGTAGGAGTGTTTGGCAGATTTGTCAAAAAGCAGCGAAGTACTCCAAAACCAATTCGATGTGTGCTAAATTCTTTTTAACATACTTCAGTTGATTATATTTTTTTTATTTCGAGAATGGCCACACCATTCCATGACTTCGGTGATTATTTCAGAATATTAGGGGAGACCAGCTAGAAGAAAAATAGGTCCTTTATGCATAGCTGTTTCACTCACTGTCACTCCTCCCCCTTCAGGTCTTTGTTTGGAATGTGCATGTCATTTCCGACCCTCAGAGGTTGCCTCACTCTCTCCCTGTGTTTCCCTGTGTTTTGTCCATGTTTACAAATTCGAGATAAAACAGGTCCCTCAAAATGCAGGGAAATGCAGGGGGAGAGCGAGGCGACGTCTGAGGCTCGGAACAATCCAAACAAAAGCCCAATGTCGTCGGAGGGGTGACAGCGAGTGAAACAGCCATGCATAAAAGACCTTAGTTGCACTCAACTGCCACTGAAATTAATAGGACATAAATTGGTTGTAACTAATTTGTCCTTTGATTTCAGGGGGATTAAATGATGATGACTAACTTCCTCTGCAATGCACTCACTGTGTGCCAAACAATGCAAAATTATGAACACTGGTTTAATGATGGATGACTTAATGAGAGTGCTACTGGGTTAGATAAAACATCCATCTAGTTGAATAGCCTGGGATGGATGCTGTGAACCATTTCAGCTGGTGGAAGGATACCAATTTTTGCCAATTCTTCCCTTCTGTGGCAGACCTCCAATTCCCCTGCCCACCAGAAGCAGCATTTCAGGGGTGATTTGGGGCTGTGACAGAAGGTAGAAGGGCAGAAAATGGAAATGTTTCCATTCCGATGACAGGGCCCTGTTTCTGAGAATGGCTAGCCAAATGCTTCATGGAAGGGTTCAAGCATAGTGTGAAGGCAACAACCCTCTCATCTTGTTTCTTACCCACAACTTCTTAACATTTAGGTTGCACTTAGCAGCATGGATAATAGCTGTGGTAGGCCTATCTTGCATGCATTTGTAAAACCCTTTCTGAAACGCATGCTGTCAGGAACAGATTCAGATCTAGGAGCAATCCAGGGACCGCTTGGGGGGTGGGAATCAGGGTGTTTAGGGGACAACTAGCACCACCAGATTCCCCCAGAGCCCTTGGATCCCAAAGCTGAAGTTTCAGCTCTAGATGCTATGCAATGAGAGAAGGGATTATTAAACAAATTGCTTTGAGGGGGAGTAACTGATGAAAGGTTAATCGTTTCTGAACTGACTCAGCCCTCTACACTTCCCTATGATGTTTTTATGACTAAGCACAGGAGAATGTTTCAACTATAATTCAAGCTGCCCGTTTCCACCATCGCATCTGACATAATTTACTTATTTGTTTGTGGACTTACATTAAAGACAATTATGAAGTGAAAAATATACCACCATTGTGGAAAACGTACAACTTCTTATCGAAGAGGTGGATGTTCTTCTTCCCAGCCTACAGTTGTGGAGATTAAATTTCAGGGCGAGATTTATTTTGTGCTATTGTCCCCCTTATTCACCAGAGGATTGTGCAATGCAAGTAATCTGATCAGAATAATGCATAGGGACATATTTCAGAAAACCAATAATTGTGGTAACGTAGAGCTGTGCGAATATGCCAAACTTCGGTCCAGAATCACTCTCCTTCCTTCCCGCAATTCCTTAATCATAGCATCATAATACACTGTGCTGTTGTCCATTAAAGCCACAGGTTTGAAGCAATCAATGCTGGATGTTAGAAGATTTATTGTAATTTCACTCCTACAGCACTTTTTGCAGACTAAAAAAAACAAAATTATATTTTATAGTTGTGCCATATTCTATTTTACAGCTTTTATAAAATGATTTAAGAAAAAAAAGCAAAACAGGGAAGGCTGAAAGCTTTTTTTACAAAGTTAAGATGCTGTTAAGTCAAACGATGACAGAAATCCCTAAGACCACTGCATTTAAATTCCATTTCTTCCCTTTAACCTGTACACTTGCCTACACACAAAAAAAGAAATCTTTCATAAATAAGTTCCAAACAAAATCATTGCCTATTTTACTTTTCCCCGGAACCCTTGTGGAATAAACACAAGTTGTAACAAGATCCTTTTGACCATTTTTTTTATTCTGTTCATATTTGCAATGATTTTATTACTGACGCTCGGTTTGCTCAGTTTACATTATCACAATCAAAGCATCCTGGGATTAAAAAACCATTTACTGCCCAAACTCTTAAAGAAAGTCCCCATGCAGCAGCATAATGAACATTGTTTCTTTTTTATTGTTGCTGGGGTTTATTGGTATGCCAAAGAGGCAGTGAAGCTCAGTCCTCATTCGAAAAACAAAGAGGTGACCCACTTAGTTAGCATGGCAAAGGCAGCGCAAAGGTGCTGGGGATATAACCACGCAGCCTATAAATAGCAGCCATCCCATTTTACCTGGGAAAGGCCACAAATTAGGCACATCTCCAGAGAAACATTCATTTTTTCCCCTCTTGTATAAACCATCTATTGGTATCCAAATTAATCTAGAGCGAGCGTGTTCCTCCCCGGGAAAAAAAATAGGAGAGGCAATGTAGTCAGCTGCTCAGAAGCCTCATCACAAAGGAAATCCGCAGGCATCAGTACACCTCTCTAGAGATCTATTTCAGAAGCCGGGTTGTGCTGACTGGGGAATATGAGCCTTCAGGCTCCAATTCATTAGAACACCCCTGTAGTGCTTACCTTTAAGTGCATGATTAAGATCCATTGCGAACGACAGGAATCTGCAGCTGCTTAAGTGTTTCCCCGAATCAGATAGTCAGCTGGGACTTATCGGACTGGGTAAGATGAGCTGAAATTTGGCCCACTGCAACTTGTTATCTGGTCCTGCAGGAGCCAGACTATCACTACAGATTAGGGCAGCGCGAGGGAAACAAAGATTCGCCACGAAAATTCATGGATGTCCTTTTTTTATATTGTCGGCAATATCTTCTCTATACCAAGTCCCATCCCTCATTTACACATGCCATTCGTTACACACATGAACACATAATGCTGACTTATACTGAATCAGGCCATTGGTCTAACAAGGTCAGCATGGTCATGTCTGATTGGCTGGCAGTGCCTCTCCAAGGTCTCAAGCAGAAGTCTTTCACGTTATTTATTACCTGGTCCCTTTTAAACTGGAGATAGCAGGGTTGCACCTGATACCTTCTGCATGCCAAGCAGATACTCTACCACTCGACATTGGTTCATCACAGAAACACTACTCGAATACCCCTGCTGCACACGCTCAAATCCTGTATGGACACACAAACACAGCAGAAGAACCTCAGCTTAAAAGTTCCCCATCAGTTCTGCCTTTTCATTTGCCTACTCCAGTGCAGTCTGTCATCACCCCCATACAGCCAGTCTCCTTCACCTTTTTTGTTCTAATATTTAAAATCCGAATCAGTTATATCATGTTCATGAGAATTCCCTAATACCGTGGAAACCTAGCTCATGGGTAGGGAGAGCTCAATGACATGAAATGACAGCTCTTTAAGCTGTGATAATTATGACAATTACCTAATAAAATAACTAAATGGAAAAGCCATTTCTATTATTTTTGGCTTTATGAACATGAAGAATAGCTTTTTATACCCCACTTTTCTTTACCTTGTCTCAAAGCAGCTTATAATCACATTCCAGAGTGAGCCAGCATGGGGTAGTGGTTAAGAGCAGTGGTTTGGAGCGGTGGAGTCTGATCTGGAGAACCGGGTTTGGTTCCCCACTCCTCCACATGAGCGGCGGAGGCTAATCTGGTGAACTGGATTTGTTCCCCACACGAAGCCAGCTGGGTGACCTTGGGCAAGTCATGCTCTCTCAGCCTCACCCACCTCACAGGGTGTCTGTTGTGGAGAGGGGAAGGGAAGGTGATTGTAAACCAATTTGATTCTTCCTTAAGTGGTAGAGAAAGTCGGCATATAAAAGCCAACTCTTCTTCTTCCCTTCCTCTCTCCACAACAGGCCCCATAGAGGTAGGTGCAGCTGAGAACGTTCTGAGAGAACTGTGACTGGCCCAGGGTCACCCAGCAGGCTTCATGTGGAGGAGTGGGGAATCAAATCCGGTTATTCAGATTAGAGTCCACTGCTCTTAACCACTACACCACACTGTAAAAACAATATCATATGGCCATCTCTAGAAATCTTTGTTACAGCTGCTGGCCCACGCGTTGACCAGTTTTTTTACATTTTCCTGAGACTGAAAGAAGGAGAAAGTGAGAGCAGGAAGAGGGTGGAAGGGGAAAGGACAGAATGAGTTAGCATTTGATCCAACCGAAAGAGTTCACAGATGCAGAAGTATCCTGTTGAGGTAGACTCTTATAATAGGTTCGTCCGTGAACAGTGTTCTTCCAACCATTATGCTGTCTTAGAAAGAGTTTTGGATTCTATACAAACTACCTATGTAGTGCTGTTTCCATGTGAATACATTTCTCTCATTGAAACAGTGCATTTGTATGTTCACATTTTGTTGTTTGCTTTTAGCAATTTCTTGCTACTGTACCCAGCTGTGTTGTGTGATTTGTGGTTGTGTGTGTGTGATGGAGTATTACTACTGGAACAGTGTTTGAAGTTCACCACCCAATTTCTTTCTCTTTGGTGTCACTTCCTATACAGTCTTCTCTGTTTGGCCTTTATGTACATCTACCTATAATGAGTCTGCATGTAGGCTTATCTTGTGGGGTTGCCAAAAGACTCCATGTCAGGAAAACCAGAATTTTTATTGGCTATAAAACATGTTTTCTCCTGTTGGTGTCACTTTCAGATGAATTTCCCTTAATCTCTATGATGAAGAGCATAGAGACTAAGACCTAGAACATCATCATCAATATCACCATCCCCCATTTTTCTCCCACTCTTCAAATTATTGAGGATGGGGGGTTTATTGACAGGGGTGGGAGACTGCTCAAATGGTAAGCCTAGGCCTAAGGGGTATTCCACAAAGAAAAAGCAGAAATGGACCTACTTTCCCTCCCCTGTCAAGGGGAAAAGCCAGGCAAGGGCTATTTATGCCTGGCTGTTTCCTTGTGGTCACCCCGCCGACTACTTTGGGGCTTGGCCTTGATTATGCATGCATTTTCCAACCATCAGAGGTCGTCATGCTCTCCCCTTGCATTTCCGCACATTTTGCCCACATTTTCTGGATTCATGTTTAGCCAGCATCCAGATAGCCCAAGCAAAATGCGGAGAAATGCACAGGGAGAGAGAGGCTACCTCTGACAGTCGAAAAATGCATGCATAATCAAGGCAAAGCCCCGAAGTAGTGGTTGGGGTGACTGCAAGGAAACAGCCATGCATAAATGGCCAAGGAGTACCTTTATCATCCTTCTCAGCCTCAAGACAGTGCTTATTAAGAGTAGGCCTTGAGATAGCCATAGTTAAAAAGACAAAAGCCTGCATTCATCTCTGACAATTATTTTCTTTATTTCTGTGATTTTTTTTGGGGGGGGGAGCAAATAGCCAAACATATATATTTTTTGCAAATCTGTATGTTCTGCACTTTAATATGAACCTTGTTCACTCCTCTATGAATATGATAAATGCCCTTAATCAGGACTGGCTTTTACTTTCCTGTTACAATTTGGATCCATGTTGCAGTACCTTTCATTCCAACACTTTTTTCTTGGATGGAACACCCATAGCTGAGGTGTTATTACCTTCTTCCAAATGTAGTCTGCCACATAAAGGCACATGCACTAATCAGCAAAGAAACTGATAAGGACCTGGATTTAAAAATACATTTCAGTTAATTGAACTGGTTTCTGAATAAAAATGCATTGGTCCTTACTGATCTCAATGAATTTCTCAATTATTCCTAAAATTAATGAATTAAATAGACTTTTCTTTTCTAGCTTCTATTGCTTTGCATTTCTGGGCATCTTAATTACCTCTGATGCTAAATGGGATAAACATCACAGAGAAATTGGACTGTTTACTCTGGTATTTATCAGTCAAACAATTCAGAAATCAAAAGGTATCACAATTGATGTACCACAGCACACTTAAGGTGAGGCTTTTTTGTCTTCCATTTCTTCAACACAGCCAAAGGTCAAATATATGACCAGGATGTTCTGGTACATAATATACCATACCTAATGTCTGAGATAGAAGCACATAGTGTAAACCTGATCAGTAGCAAAGTACATCTCACATACAAAGAGAAGTAAAAGCTAAGGAAAACAGGAATCTTCATGTAGAATTTATATTACAAAAGGAGGGGGGACCCTGATTCCCCTTTTCTGTGTAAATTTATCAATTTAACTTACACTTAAATGGAAAATCACTATACAGAGAACCATAAAAATGTATTTTTTTTCTATTGAATGGTTTACTCTTCTAGCAAGCTTGGGAAAAACATACCTTTTCTCAATCGCAAGCCTGAGTGAACTGCATTATGAAGGATGCCATATATACCTTTAACTTTGGTGCACAGTGGCTTTCTCCCCATGTGTTTGTCTCCGCTTAAATCAAATGAGTAATGACAAAGAGAAATAAAAATATACAGAAAGGGAGGAAGAAAGTAAAACAAGGGAAATAAACAGAAGAGGCAGGAAAATGGGAGAGAGAAAACCAGAGACAAGGGCAGAATAGCAGAAGGCAAATGCTCTTTGGACATGTGTTGAATAGTATAAAAAGGAATTAAAACCTACTCTTTGCATATGATTGCAAATTCCTCTGTATTTATACTCAATGTTGATGTTGGACAGTGTGGTGGCATTCCAACAGTGCCATTCTAAGCCAAGTTATACCCATGGACCTCAAGATGGGTATAGACTTAAGATGGCATTGTAAGGTTTCTATTTTGATCATGACTGTGGACTCTTAGATATATTACCCCATACAAGACATTTGGAGGCACACATTCTGAAATGATTAAATAGTCAAACTACTCCCCTGGACATTTGTGGACATTTTATAGTATTTTGTAAATCAAAACCTGGTCTCCATATCCCATGAGCACATAAGGGGACTGAGAAAGTCCGTGAATGGCAGAAATTCTAGGAGACAGAGGTAAGAAATAAGGAAAACAGAAAGGAAGGATTGGTTGGCCCAGACCAGAAGTCCTACTGCTCTCTTTCTACACAACCCATCCACGGCAGTGTTAGTTATGTGTCTTCTCCAGGTATACCTTAGGTAGGGATGCTCAAATACCTGCAGTTTGGCTCATATCTTTCTTGCTTGTTGCAAGCAAAGAACCAATTTATCAGTGAGCAGTTAGAAGAAGAAGAGTTGATGTTTATATGCCAACTTTCTCTACCACTTAAGGAAGAATCAAATTGGCTTACAATCACCTTCCCTTTCTCTCCCCACCACAGATACCCTGTGAAGTAGGTGAGGCTGAGAGAACTCTAAGAGAGCTGTGACTGGCTCAAGGTCACCCAGCCGGCTTCATGTGTAGGAGTGGGGAAACCAACCTGGTTCACCAGATTAGCATCCGCTGCTCATGTGGAGGAGTGGGGAATCAAACCTGGTTCTCCAGATTAGAGTCCACAGCTCCAAACCACCACTCTTAAGCACTACACCATGCTGGCCTACAAAAGCATGATCAGGGTTCTTTCTGGAAGTCTCCCATTATGCTTTTACAGGCAAACTGTAGGGTTGCTTATGAGCTGCTCCAGCCTGTTTCTTGGGTTACTTACAAAACAGTTAGCTATATACAGGTGCAGAGCAATTTTTCTTTTTAAAAGGTCTATAAATTTTGGTGTTTAAGTCTGTGTGGTGAACATTAACCATTCCCAATGTGACTGGATCTGCAGCAGTTCACACAAGCCTCTTTTCACCCAGCCCCACGGAAGTCATAGTATTACACCACCCCATGCCACCCCGGGAATCATTTCTTGACCCAACAATCTGTAACACAGGAGATAATTAATTTCACATACTTTGGAGGTGCAAAAGCAGCCGCAGTACAGTCGCCAGGTCCCTCTTCATCCCCGGCGGGAGGTTTTTGGGGTAGAGCCTGAGGAGGACGGCACTTGGGGAGGGGAGGGACTTCAATGCCATAGAGTCCAATTGCCAAAGCGGCCATTTTCTCCAGGGGAACTGATCTCTATTGGCTGGAGATAAGTTGTAATAGCAGGAGATGTCCAGCTAGTACCTGGAGGTTGGCAACCCTAAGCCGCAAGACAAAAGGGGCTGAAACTCACCACCACCGCTAGTGTGTAGCATGTTGCTTAACCTCTACAGCTGTGTGACATGGAGATCCAAGGCTAGCTCATGAGTGTTCACAGCTGTCAAAAATGGTATGTTTGCTGTGAAGCTCTCGGTATCCCTAAGCCTAGGCCCGCACGGGAAGCTATTCCTGCATGAGAAAAGCTTGGAGTAGTTTATTCCCTTTCCCTCTACCTTTCCCCCTTGTTCATCAATCATCCCTATTCACTGACTTCTGATCCTCATAATGTCAAGAGGGATAGGTTTTATTTGTAGAGGTTAGTGTAAATAAATGGCAGGACACCAGGGTCGATGCAGGAACTCTGACCGACTGAGCCACAGTGCGATCCTAAGCAGAGTTCGAGGGTCTTAGAAGGGTTATAACTCTGCGTCAGAATGTTGGCAAAGGCTTATCCAGTTTCATGAGCAAAAGAAAGATGGAGGGGTCCACATTGCCTCCTTCTGCAAAAAGAAACACCGACGTCGGCCAACCTCTCTGGTCTCATGCAACCCCAGCCCCAAGCCATTTATTTTGACAACCAAGCCAGCCCTCAATGCAAACCCTATCATGTTTCTGCACGTTCATCATGGTAGAATATGACAGGCTGTTAAGAAAGTGGGACAGCATTTGAGGAACCAGATTTTCTTTTAGAAATCTAGGTTATGCAAAAGAAATTAAGTACAGGTGACTGGGTAAAATGCACATCCAGAAAGGTCATACTTCTCACATTTTTTAAATGATTGATATCTTCAAGTTTAAAGCCATATGTCAGCATTCTGAACACTGCAAGTCGTTTTTTCCCTTTTCTCTTAAAAACTCACACAAACACAAACACCGTGACATAAAAAGTTGTTAAACTAAGCTTTGCTCGATAAAAAAAAAAAAAAAAACTCGTGTAAACCAGGCATAAAATTTGAGAGGGCTTTTACTACTGAATTATAACCCTGTAGAAATAAAGATTCACATCCAGAAAATGTTCGGTCTTTGGGGATAACCCTGTTCTTATTTATAGCAATGGGAATTAACCCAGTGAAATCAAGATGGCATTCCATGTGTCCGATTATCAGCCCATCCCAATGGAGTAGTGTCTGCTGCTGCCTTGACTTCAGCATTGTTTCTGTCTGTTTAAAGCTTTGTGATGGGTCAGGCTCAGTCATTTTTAAAATGACAAGGGAGAGTGTCACAAGAAAGTAGGCACAACATAATTCTTATCTCTGCTGACCTGGGATGGCTTGGGGACATTTTTGGTTTGTTTGCAGTTAAGACATTTTCCATGAATTATTAGCTGTTAAGAGAGAGAGAGAGAACCCCTTATAAATAATACTTTGAATATTTTAAAGGTGATTCTCAGGGGAGGCCTGGGAGGCAAAAACAACCCTGGAACACACACACCCCGATGGTGCTGGGAGGGAAGAACAGGCTTGGGTACTAAGGATGCCAGCCTCCAGGTGGGACCTGGGGATACACTGGAATTACAGCTCATCTCCAGACTACAGATATCAGTTTCCCTGGAGAAAATGGATGCTTTGGACGCTGGACTCTATGGCATTGTACCCCACTGAGGTCCCGGTTCTCCCCAGGCTCCACCCCCAAAATCTCCAGGATTTTCCCATCCTGGATCTGGCAACCCTACCTCCCATCCTCTGTCGGTGGCCAGGGAGGACATGGCAACCCTAATTATGTACATATCACACAACACAAGGGTGCCCCCTAAGCCATTAGCCCACTAGGACTTTTTCCAGTGGCCTTAAGGTCCCTAGTGATTCTGGGTTTTTTTTTGGGGGGGGGGCTAATTCTATGGTTTTCAGGTTCTATAGGTTACTCAAATCTGGAATTGCAGGCAGACAATAAGAAATCAGACACATTCATATTTGTGACAGTACAAGGAAATAGCTAATGAGATATGTTCCACTCTTTCTTTGACTGGGCCAGCTGTTCACAGAAGTATGCCTTAGTTTAATAATTCAATTGCAGGAACAAGCACACACACCCATTTTAATATGTTTAAAGTTACACCCACCAAATCACAAAGGCCAAAAGAAAATATAAACACCTGATATATGCTACACAGTAATATCACAGATGTAATTAATTATTGTTTCCAATACAATGTACTTTGTATCTGATATTCTTAATACCAGTGTCCCTATATGTTAAATCCATTCCTCTTTCTCTGTATATGATAATACATATATTATTATGGAGATTGCTTAAAACACCAGTTTTGGAGTGGTGGACTCTAATCTGGAGAACCGGGTTTGATTCCCCACTCCTCCACATGACCGGCGGACGCTAATCTGGAGAACTGGGTTGGTTTCCCCACTCCTGAACATGAAGCCAGCTAGGTGACCTTGGGCTAGTCACAGTTCTCTTCAAGCTCTCTCAGCCCCACCTACCTCAAAGGGTGTCTGTTGTGGGGAGAGGAAGGGAAGGTGATTGTAAGCCACTTTGATTCTTCCTTAAGTGGTAGAGAAAGTTGCATACAAAAACCAACTCTTCTTCTTCTCCCTCCTCTTCTATACCTTGTCTAGTCTTTGGCATCACCACTAGTTAAAAAATATTTTACCTTGAGATCGCTACAGTATATTTTTTCAAACATACCAATAAACTTACTTTGTTTTCAATAATCTTTCTTTCAAACAGCAGCACCTCATACAATCACATTGCTTTTTTTTCTGGCAATTTAAAATAAACAACATTTTGAATAATTTGCATCTGCACAGTTAGTGGCATTCGGTGTAGTGGGTGGCCTGGCAACTGCTACTGATGCAAGCACAAAGTTTACGGACTTCTTGGATTTCATATTATTGTGGATTATCATGAGCTGGTCATGCACTGTTCAAAATCCGCCACGTTACATGTTCTTCAGCCTGAGCCACACTTATTAAATGGCAATGCTCATTAAGGTTAGGACGTTTTGGAGAATAATTCATTTTTTCATTCATAGGGTCATCATATGTCAGAAGTGACTTGAGAACACATAACACACACATAGCACTAGGGTTGCCAGCTCCGAGAATGGAAATACCTGTAGATTTTGGGGGAAGAGCCTGAGGAGGGTGAGATTTTGGGACGGGAGGGACTTCAATGCCATAGAGTCCTAATTGCCAAAGTGGCCATTTTCTCCAGGTAAACTGATCTCTATTGGCTGGAGATCAGTTGTAATAGCAGGAGAGCTCCAGCTACTACCTGGAGGTTGGCAACCCTACATAGCACTCATCATGTTGACCCAAGCACAGAATTTATGGATTGCATTACAGTGGCCCTTCACAAATACATAAAATATTTGCAATCCAATTTAGATCACTCAATAAACATGAACATGGTCAACCATAGCAGTCTGCAGGAAAATTGGACAAGACTAGAGCAGAAAGGCCCACAGCCTTTCTTTCCCCCAGGAGGATCGAAGCACACCATTGATAAGTCTTTAGAGAAAGTATATATCTGTCAGTGAGGGATGGGGAGCAGCTGCAAGGGAAGCTTTGTGAGAACACACACAGGCACAAATCATTTGTGATCTAATTTAAAACATCTTTGAATGTCTGAAACAACTGAAGGTGTTGGCGGTCTGAAAAGAGGGGTGATTGCTCATCTCTGATAATCTGTGAATTACATTTTTATCCATCCTCCCTCCAAGGAGTCCAGGACTGCATATAAAGATCTCCCTCCCCATTTTATTCTAACATGTGACACACTATCCACCTAGGGTTGCCATCCTCCAGGTACTAGCTGGAGATCTCCTGCTATTACGACTGATCTCCAGCCGATAGAGATCAGTTCACCTGGAGAAAATAGCTGCTTTGGCAATTGGACTCTATGGCATTGAAATCCCTCCCCTTCACAAACCCCACCCTCCTCAGGCCACAAAAATCTCCAGATATTTCCCAACCCAGATCTGGCAACCCTAGCCAGAACGCAGGTTTTCACTGTCTTAATAGAATACTGTAAACACTGTACCACATTGGCTCCTCCCCAGGACATTTGGAAAAACTTAAAATCACCCACATCAAAACCCTCTTTTTTCGGTCAAGCAATGGTCAGCCACAATAACTCCCACTGATTGATAAAAAAGGCTTCATCAGATAATTCTAGCTCTAGTTCAACAAACTTTTGTGATTAATGAACATTGTTCATATTTGGAAGGCAGCCTGTTACCTCCAGTGCTTTAGTACTTCCCTCAGGAAAACGGCAAGTGAAGTTGCTGCTTGTGTTGGTTATAGCACATCAAGATCCAGAATTCGCTACTAATTGTACAGTTTGTAATTATTTCTTGTTTTAATTTTAATAATAACGCTTCGTGATTCTGTTGACCGGAGGGAAATTTTAATCCCAAAAGTGTCCAATTGTCAAAATTGCCATTATCCTGCCGAAAAAGAGAGGCTTTTAGGAAGAGGTAAAGTTTACTTATTGGAAATTAGAAATGAATATTTATTGTCAGATCTTCGCCTGAGATTAAAACCTTTTATTTAACACCGGTTGAAAGTGTAAATTATTCAAATGTTTACATATGAAGAGCGGCTGTACTCTAATGATTCCATTTCCTACAGTGTATTAGTAGCTAGATAATGAAAAGCTTCATCAGAATGGAATGTTAAACAAACAACTCCAACTTCTCACTGCAGACTAAAAAGATTGGGTGACTCAGTCAATTAGAGCTGGAAAATGCTTCTAATGAAGCAAGTAGCAAAATTCTTTGCTGAAGCATGTAAAAGCTGAAGTTGGCTTTTGGGCTCTGCTGCTTACCACTGTTTCTGACACAAAATGTTAACCTGCTTTCAGCACATGAACACATGTAGCTCTATGGCAGTGGGCCGCTGGGAAATTTCCCTGTAAGTTACATGGTCCACCTGCCCCAATGCTGGCAAGCCCTCCCATTTTTCCTCTGCCAGCCTGTGAAGCAGTGACATGAAACGGGAGGGGGGAATGCCAGGAAGAAGACTTGGCCCCCTAATCAAAACTGCCCAAGTGGTATGGTGCTTTCCGATGCTATGGTCCCTGCATGAAAAACTGTCAACCAGAAGTAATATTTTCAATGTTTTCATTTTTAAAAATTAGCTTTGGTTGTCCTTTTGAACTGCATTAATCCGGAAGTGATGGTATTCAACCCCAGAGTGATTAAGCAACATTATCAATTAACCCATCTGGTTCAGGATCTTGACTGTTTTTCATTTAGCTACTTAGCAGGAGTTTTATTCTAAAAGACCTGAAGAGACAGCTTCATAATAACAGCTTCAGCATTGTTGTTAGCTTGATAACTTGGACAGAAAAATAACACCAGTAGCCAAGTGGCTTCCAGCTTTGATTTTCAAATAAAGCAACTTTTGGGGGGTGGGGCGGGGGGAAAGACAAGTTTTGCCACACTACCCCAAAAGCAGGTGGTTCTAGTGTACTATGAAGAGAGACAATGTTTTGGATCCAACCAGCTTTTCCACTGGTGCAAAGAGACCAAAACGTCTACCTCCAAAAAGTCTACACTGGGGGTAGGGTTGCCAGGTCCCGCTTCTCACGAGGAGAGCCTTAGGGAGGGTGGGGGTGGGGTTAGGGGAGGGGAGGGACTTCAATGCCATAGAGTCCAATTGCCAAACAAGCCATTTTTCTCCAGGTGATCTGATCTCTATCAGGCTGGAGATCAGTTAGAATAGCAGGAGATCTCTAGCTAATACCTGGAGTTGGCAACCCTTGGCCCCTCCCACTACCCTCCCCAGGCTCTACCTCCAATTTCTAGGGATTTTTCAACCTGGAGCTGGCAATCCTAGGTTTGGGGATTCATGGAAAATGTATGCCTGCAGCAAGGACTGAGGCCTGTGTGTGAGGGAAAGGTTGTTTTGAAGCCTAGGGGCTGCTGCACTCTCAGCCTTGGGCTCAGGGAAAGGAAGGCAGTATATAAAAGGTGGCACAGGGACCCCAATTCATGACACCATCCAATGCAAAGTACCCTGATCATGGAAGAAATTTGAAGCACCAGATACGATGTAGGATAAGGATGCACATCATGGGCAGAATGCCTCTTTCACCTATGTGAACTCTTTGGAAAAAAATATTGAGTTGGAGCCAGTCAGCTTTTTCACCAGCCTCACTTAAATCCTTTTCTTAATTGCCAGCTCCAGGTTGAAAAATCCCTAGAAATTTGGAGGTAGAGCCTGGGGAGGGTAGTGGGAGGGGCCAAGGGTTGCCAACCTCCAGGTATTAGCTAGAGATCTCCTGCTATTATAACTGATCTCCAGCTGATAGAGATCAGTTCACCTGGAGAAAATGGCTGCTTTGGCCATTGGACTCCATGGCACTGAAGTCCCTCCCCTCCCCTCCCCCAAACCCCACCCTCCTCAGGCTCCTCCTCAGTGGCAAAGAGGGACCTGGCAACCCTCGAGGAGCCTCAGCAGTGTATAACACCCTATAGTCCACTCTACAAAGCAGTCATTTTCTCCATGGGAACTCATCTCTGTCATCTGGACAGCAGTTGTAATTCTGGACGTTCTCCAGGCCCCACCTGGAAGTTGGCAACTCTACATCAAGAGTGGTCCAGTGAAAATTGTGAGGGGAAAGGGAGCTAATTGCTGTTAAGGAGGCAAAGACTTGAGACAGAGCATATAAGACAGCACCGAGAGGGAGATTGTTCACTGCCCCACCTTAGTGTACAGTGAGGCTGCTACCAGATGGAGCTATTTCTTCCCCCAAAGTGAGGATGAAATTGACATAGACGGACCAAATATTAAAGCAGAGCTAGGAGTCTAGTAAGGCAATTGTGATAGAGAGCTGGCTTCTTTCCAAGGGAGTTTTGCCATGTGTGTTTATAGCTATCCTGTGCTAATTCTTCTCCACTGTCATAGTTGCTCTTTCCTTTAATCAATCGTTAACAGTATTTGGCTAATAAATCCATCGTTTCTGTTCACTCTGCCTGGGCCCTTCGCTTCTCCTACTTGACCTTAGAGCAAGGCCTCCCTTAGCTGAAGAAGGAGCTGCCCAGGATGATGGAAAGGTGGTCTGGGCTCACCAGTCATGCCCTTGAAACAGAGGCCCTTGCCTGCTCCCTGGCTGAAGAGGAGATGAGGGAGGGAGCATGCGCTGGTGGACTTCTTGGAAGGGACTTCCTGGCCACAAACAAACGCTGCACAGCCTTACTCCTTTCCACAACAGGTAGCAATTCAGACTTCCCAGAGGAATAAAGGAATGAATTCTCATGACCTTCTATCAGAGCCCTGTTTTGACATCGAAAAAGAAGAAGAGTTGGGTTTTATACCTCGCTTTTCTCTACCCTTAAAGAGTCTCAAAGCAGCTTAAGATAACCTTCCCTTCCCTACAACAGACACCTTGTGAGGTAGGTGGGGCTGAGAGAGTTCTGAGAAAACTGTAACTAGCCCAAGGTCACTCAACAGGCTTCATGTGGAGGAGTGGGGAAACCAACCTGGTTCACCAGATTAGAGTCCACCGCTCCTAACCACTAAATCATGCCGGCTCTTTTTGAGCAAAAATAATAATAATCCAAACCAGTTTGGCGAGGAAATAGAAGCCATGCTCCCATGGGATATTGAAAAAATACAGAATCCAAGCTAGTCATCTTCTTCCTGATGTGAGTTTGGTCTCAACTGTATCTGCAAAATGCATAGGGGCAATTTAATTATTAATTTTTTTTCCTTGCACCAATTGCTGCTTTTTGTCTCCATTTGGTTTGCTGCGGCCCTCTTTTCTTTTGTTTGCTCAACTGTATTCACCAGTACTTGGGCTGAAATCGACATTGTTTATGCTGCCATATCCAGTCTCAATCTTGGAACTGACAAGCTATCCGATATCAGGTTAAATTCAATAAAGTTACAGCCTATTTCTGTCCCAGCTATGACGCTTGGATTTCCTCGATTCCCCATTTCCCTGCTTCAGGTACAACCTGCAAAGCCTATTCGAACAGAGATAAAAGTGGTACAAAAATAATGAGTATATACACCATGGGAAATAAATGCCTCTATGTTACCGCCCTCAAGTCTCTTAAAAATGATTGCCTGTCTCCAGCCTATAAGCTACTTGTAGAGACTCACAGAATGGGGATGTTACACGTTAGCCTTGGAACCACATTTTCTTTATCTGGCAGATGCCTAGAGCCATGCCTATGAGATGAGTACAATTTACTACTGAGTTCTGAACAATCATTTCAAAATAATTCTCAAGAAACAATGTAAAGCCATTCTACAAGTGTGCTTCCAACACAGTTGACCTACTAATTATTTTACCTTCTGCTGCAATAGTTCATGGTTTCAGAACTGCAGTCTGGATATTTTATGAATCAGCTATGGATATGACCTGGGTTGCCCAAGTTGGCCTGATCTCATCAGTTCACAGAAGTTAAACAGGGTCAGCCCTAGCAAGTATTTGGATGGAAGACCACCAAGGAATACCAGGGTCATGATGTGGAGGCAGCAATGGCACACCACCTCCAAACATCTCTTGCCTTGAAAACCCTACCAAGTCAACCTAAGTTAACTATGACTTGATGGATTAAAAAAAAAAGGATATGAAAGCTAAGTGACTAATCTGATCTGATTAATCTTGATATAGAAAGATATGAGAATTGAGTCAAATGAAATGCTAAAACTTTTCTTGCTCTAGAAAGAGTTGTTTTACATCTCATAAATATTAGAAATCATTGGAGAAGTTAATGATGACAATGTAACCAAGTATTTTTTTAAAAAAAAAACAGAAAACTAGTCATTTACATACAGTTATTTTTTCTCATTGGTGAAAAAATGTTATGAAAATAGAGAAACTGCAAAAAAAATTATACCACAGAGAAAAGACATTTGCCAGTATTTGCAGCATCTTTTAGCAGTTTTATTTAACTTTGATAACAAGGCAGGAATAGATGGAAATATTTATAATTAATAATAACTAAATTGATATTTTATTCCTTTTATTAATTTTTAAATTTAGAGAAATATTAAAAAAACATTAAGCCACAGTTATTTGGCAAGCTTCTTTCAATACATATAAATAAATCTCTTTTAGCAAATCTCCCAGGGTTGTTTTTTATTTATTTATTTATTTTGGCAAAAAAACTTTCTGAATGCCAAGGCAAAGCTCTAAAAACAATTTCTGGCTTGTTTGTCAAGCTATAGTGTGCACTGTTTATTGAAGGTAAAATACAAAGTATTTTTATTGCAATGAAGATAAACTGGTGTGGCAAGTGTATACGTGAGTGTGTTCATGTGTGTGTGCAGTAGAGAACTTAGACTTTCCATGTAATTTGAGACTGCCATTTGAGATGGTCCCCAGGTCATGTATGGCTTTAAAGGTAAGAACCAGCACTCAGAGTTCATTTTGGCAACAAACAAGTAACCAACAAAGATGTCTCAGAATTTGTAGGATAGGCTAAAATTGGCTTGTTCAAGCCAGAAGGTGAGCCACCACATTTGGTATAATTTTCAGAGATATCTTTAGGGGTCATCCCAGGTATTATTGTTCAGGATTACAGTAGCGTGGTTCAGCATTGCAAGCTCTGAGGAAGGTTGCCAACCTCCAGGTGGTGGCTGGAAATCTCCTGGGATGACAACTGATCTCTAGGTGACAGCGGTTCACCTGGAGAAAATGGCTGTTTTGGAAGGTGGACTCTATGGCATTATACCCATTGAAATCCCTCCCCTCTCCAAACCCTGCCCTCCTCAGGCTCCTCCCCCAAAACCATGTATTTCCCAGCCCGGAGAGGGCAACCTATCTCTGAGTCCAAAAATGAACACAGCCTCTGTACCAAGTATAATTAGTAAAAGGCACTTCCTCACACCATATCAACCAGATTCTCCTTCAACAGATTAAGATCCAACAAAACCCTAAAGCTCTTTCCAAAGGCAGGCTGAGCACATCCAAAGTTAGCAAAGCAATTCTCATCCAGATCATCAGCCTTACTGACCAGTAGGTTGCCAATCTCCAATTTGGGCCTGGCATTCTCCCAGAATTACAACTGATCTCCAGAGATCAGTTCCTCTGGAGGAAATGGCAGCTTTCGAGGGTGGACTTTATGGCATCACATCTCTGCTCAGCTCGTCTCCAACTCCCTCCTCCACCCCCAAATCTCCAGCAATTTCCCAACCTGGAGTTGGCAATCTCATCTGGTTTCAGCTTTAACATGTTCTCCCTCCACCACTGGACCACAGCAGCCAGATATTAGTCAAGGACTAGGGTTGCCAACCTCCAGGTACAAGGTTTGGATTCTTTGGTTGCTTGATGGTGGTGGAAGGAGCTACTCTGAGGGGCTACTCTGAACCCTGTCTTGATTGCACAAGATTAGGGCATTGTTTTTTTCTTCTTTCCTGTCTATTAGTGATAGGGTTGCCAACCTCCAGGTACTTACTGGAGCTCTACTGCTATTACAACTGCTCTCCAGACAATAGAGATCAGTTCACCTGGAGAAAATAGCCGCTTTGGCAATTGGACTCTATGGCATTGAACTCCACCCCAAAAACCTCCTACTGGTTGAAGAGGGACCTGGGAACTCTAGTCAAGGTCAAAGATAGGCACTTGTGAAGAGTAATTAAATCAATATTGACCCTTACAGGACTTGATCTGATTGCCTGTTCAAAAGGCATAAAAACATAATCAACAGGAGAGAAGGAGGGATGCTGGAACTCCTGTGGGTTCAAATCAGCTCATAATCACCAGGTGCAAATATGTCACTGATTTATCCACTGATTGGTGAGCCATTCCGTTGGAGTTTGCTGGCGGGCATTAGCCACAGAACAGCACTTATACACACACAGCTTTCTGGCATGGATGTTGACTCCTTCATCCTGTACCCACCGCTGCACAGACATAATTGTTTTCTCTGCAACCATGTGTATACCTTTCTTCCAAAATAAATTAGTTCTAAAGTAGATTTTACCTTTTGCTGTTCTCATTAATGAATTCTGATTATAGTCAGCTAACATGGCTTTATTGTTTGCAGTTTAGCTGTTTTGCAAAGGAGGTCAGCATAGCTGCTACAGTGACCCATAAACCAGGAATGGGTTTAGAAGAACAAGGGAATGGGTCTCCGTAAGTAGAATGAGACTGACTTGGTCCTGCTTGAAGATGGACTGGGAGGCTGAAACGCGCCTGGAAAGGTCAAACCCCCTCCCCAGTAACAATCCCATCTCTGGTTGGAAGAAGGGGACAGGCCCTCCAACCACTAAGCATACCACCCAGTTGGGTAAAGTAGTCCCCTGTGCAAGCACTGGGTCATTACTGACCCATGGGATGATGTCACATCCTGACAATTACTAGGTAGATTATGTTTACGGGGTAGTTTGCCATTGCCTTCCCCTGTCTACACTTTACCCCCAGCAAGCTGGGTACTCATTTCTCCGACCTCGGAAGGATGGAAGGCTGAGTCAACCTTGAGCTGGCTACCTGAAACCGACTTCCATCAGGATCGAACTCAGGTCGCGAGCAGAGCTTTTGATTGCAGTACTGCAGTTTACCACTCTGTGCCACGGGGCTCCCCATTCCACCAGTTAGCTTTCTACTTTTCTATACGTAATATTTTGCTAATAAAAACTGGAGACTGCAATTCTGTCCAGGGCAATGACTCTAACATGGTATCTGCAAGTAGAATGAGGGTACACTCCTTCTTCCTGTGAGTAAGCTCACTGGATAAAAGGAGACTTGCCTCTGAATAAACCAGTTTAGGGGTGGTTTGGGAGGCCAAAACAATCCCAGAAAAGCACTCATTCCAAACCCATTCTAGTCTGGGGACTATCATTCCAGACCTTGGAATCTGAGAATACGGTCCTAAACTGGCTTACTCAGAAACAAGTGCCATTTTATTCAATGAGGCTTACTCTTAGGAACAGGATTGTAGTTCATCATTCTACTTTCAAGTACTGTGTTTGACTCATTCCCTTGGTATTTGTGATCCATCCCTTGTTTCATTTCCACCTTTGCAGTAGAGGGAGCTGGTCAGTTGTCTTCAGCTGCAAGTGCCACTTGCCAGTGGCAAGTGCACAAGGAGATTGTGAGTTTGTAGACTTTCAAGCTTATACGTTCTTTGAGTCAATAGTTCCAATGACATTTTCTACTGTTTTCGGGTAAATAACATCAAACCATTCTGCACTATCAATGGCATTGAACCAGATTTTAGTTTATCATAAAAAAGAGAGGTTTTGATAGTTTTACATTGATTCAGCTAGCAAGGTCCATTTTGAAACTATTTGGCCTAACCAAGATTCTGGTCAGGGTCATATAATTCCTTTCTGTTTCAATGTACTAAATCCACTCATATATAAAGATTTTTTTTTC